>NC_134086.1:67278467-67582517 GCF_000715075.1 Nicotiana tabacum | reverse complement strand
ATAATTATTCAAGTTCCCAGCTTCTATTTTTATTCGTAATAAGATGATGCCTACGTTCAAAAATATGATCGATAAGAGATATAGCTGTGGAAGTGTTGAATTAGAGGAACTCCACTTTGTATAATGCTTATGATAAGTAAATATGAGGTCTTCAACAGATCATGTGCTTATTGAAAGGTGTAAGCCTCTTGATAAGGAGCCTTAAGGCAAGCATGTCTATCCACCTTTATGGTGAAAGACAATGAGAGATTAAAAGGATAAATACAAGTCTCAACAAACAAAAGAAGCAAGATGAAGAACGGTACGAGGCGTCCAGTTAATGAAGGTTAATAACGTTTATGATTGAGGTAGAGGAACATAAGCTTTTTGAGTTATATTCAACAGTAACAGAGGTATGTATAATGGGCCACACCCATCTCAGTTATACCATATTAGGGGCTAACAGGTGTATATTAAGAAAAGGACAGGATATCATGATCCGGATGGGGTTAGAGTGGCCCAAAATAGTGAATAGATTGTTTGCTTTAGTTGACATTTCTGAAGGATATTGCAAATGCGCTAATAGATCTCCTCATGAGACACCTAGATGGTTCACCCTAAAATATTAAAGCTAGATATGAGCACTGGAAGCCTTAAAGAAATAAATATTACCTTAGTGTGGCTCCCGCACCCAGCAAAGAAAGAATGTTAGGCAACTAGAAGAGCCAAGAGATGGAGCAAGTGGAGCCAAAAGCAAAAGAATATATTGCTTGAGTTTTTATAGTAAAGCAGTGGACATAGATAATTAGCGGGAGATCAGAAGAAAGTTAATAAAGCATTATGAGTAAGATGTGATACACGGATGACAATGGTAGGTCAAAAAAAGTGATGACGGTATTACAGAGTTTACAGTCAAGTGGAGGAAAAGAGAAAAGATGACAGGCCTTGAGACAATAAAAGAATATAGGCCATAAAGTCATATCCTCATTCGAGAAATAAGTTTGTGACTCCAACGCGACTACCAGAGGGGAGAGTTAATCCCCAGAGTAGCAGAAATCAGTATGGACTGGTAAACAAACTAAATATAAATTAAGGACTGAATGATTGGAAAGTACTCGGCATCATGGTAATTTCAGATTTTGTTCCGGTGGTAATAGAATGGACCACAAAGGAAGATTCATGATGAATTCCAAGAATGGTCATTCAGGGAGACGCTTCCCTAGAGCAAGAAATGTGAGAAAAATTAAGCTTAAAAGACTGTATGTGCAAGTTACGCTAAGTGTCACCCTCGCGAGTTAGGGTATTTGTCATCCTTGGTATAGAAGGATTTCCGCAATGCGAGTAAGGATCATTGATGTTGAGAAACGACATCAAAGATGAAGAGGTAAAACATCTATTTGTAGATCCTCATGGCTTCAGCTTTTAGTACACCCCTAAAGGAGGGAATATGGAGTGATGTGGCATTAAGTCAGAGTTAAGTGGTTCTAGTGACTATGGAGTGGTAAAGAAAGAATGCGATAAATGAAAGAGGAATGAGATAGCACTTATCCAAATCTTACAGATATGCTACGATTCAAGAATATCGTGCAAGCATGACGTCAAAAAAAGGAAGTAAAAATTCCTGACCGAGCTGTTATTAATAAATAAAGAGCCAGTGCGAGACATAAGTTAAGACAAAGGAAATAACCCAAGAAAGATTACGAGGAATATTGGTATGAGAATAGGCCAACAAGTAGTTAGTAATTGGTTATTAAGATCCTAGTTATGGCAAAACAGGAGGTTACAAACGAATCATCAGATCGTGTATGATAAACATAGTTGAACCTAACATGGAGAATTCAGCTTCGAAGAATATCATTATAATACTTGAGATATATTCAAACAAAAGTCGGGTTAGTTAAAGGTACCGTATGAGTGTTACGGGGATTAAAAAAAGTGCCACTAGGAAGGCAGTCAAAATATCAGTTAGAAGCAACCATACAAGCACAAGGGCATGGAAGTAAGCAACTATGGATGATTATAGGCAAGTAAGGACATCAAAAAGGTCCGTAATAAGCCCATAACTTTACGAGAGTCAAGGGTTCTCCCTAAGTACTACAACGAAAGACTACCTGAGGAGATAATAAAGAAGGTTTCAACCTAAACACAACTGCCTAAAGAGGAAGTGGTCGTATAACAACAATCTCGCAACAACATTGTAAGCATTCCAAAGGAAAGTGGCACCTACCGTGACGAATGAATGGGATGTAAGAATTAAAAGTAATATTTGAGATCATATGAGTTATATGAAAACTTTGGCAAGTGTGGGCACTAAGGTAAGCTAAGTATGGACACAACAAGGGGCACAAGGACCAGGAAAAGTAATAGCTTGAGTTGAGAGAAAGATAAGATGGAACGAAAGAATTATTTGATCAATGATCTAGAGTTAGTACGTGATGGATACACTCAAGATTTTGAATCATTGTCCAGATAGCATATTTGTTGACACTCATACATCCACAAAAGACTCCAGTATAAGTTAAAAGGAAGAATTGAGCCTAGGGCATAGACAAATGATTGAATTGTTAGAAGATTGTATCATGGATATTCCATAACGCCCATGAAAGGATAAAATTATAACTAATACCAAAAACCGTAGGTCGGAAGATATGTTAAGCCTACATAGAGGCTGATCAAAAAGAAGATGAGACTAAAGAGTTACATCAACTAAGCAAAACAAGATGGACCAAGGGAATTATAGACCTCAGGATCACTCTTAAGTAGCAGAGGTATAAGAAAGATAGTACATTAGCCATATTTTATAATAGCTCTATGATGAAACTAAATGAAGAGTAGCGGCCTCACTAGAAGTCAGTACGAAGGTCCCACCGGATTGTATATGCACCAGAAGTGTAAGAACTATAATAGAGCTTCAAGTTATGGACATGAATTATACCTATGTGGAAGAGAGGTCATAAAGATATAGAAGATATGATGCTAGATTTTAAGATAAGAAAGGTAAATGTGAATAGCGTACGAGATACTCAAGGTAGAATATGTGAATAGTCCATACTTCGGATAGAAGGCTAGAAGTGTTGGGATTCATTATCTAGGAATAATAGCGGCATCATTAGTAGCATACCTTCCAGCCTCTGGTCTAGATATCAAAAAGCTTGACTAAGAAAGTAAAGAAGAGTTAGAGACGATGTGATGTCTCGCTTGATGTTCCGGAATAACATAAGGAAATCGATGGTGCAAGCAAGTTGAAGGAAAATTACGAATAGTATAAATGGATATGTATAGGTCACAAGCTAAAGTATGGTAGAGCGACAAGGTTTAGGAAAACATGAGTAAGGATAAGAAAAGGCGAGTGAGAAGGTGACAGGAATGGATAAGTCCTCAACAAAACAAGAAGAGATGATGCTTTCTCTAAGTTATAGAAAGCTCAGTATAGACTGAATAAACTCAAAGGAGTCTAAGACTAGTAGCATTTAGAAAAGATGGAATGTTGCCCTGATAGTACAATGACAGTGTAATTGTGATGAATAAAGGATGACGTTTAGGCCTTCGAGTGAGTAATGATTTGAAGGCAATTTCATGGATTGTACGGGATTAAAATACCCACATAAGTGAATCACACTGGGATGCTATAACATATGGTCATTGAAGTATAGTATCACCCCTAAGTAAATCAGGAAAATCACTTCAAATATTCCTCGATGGAACGTAAAGCCCTAGTGGCAAGGTATGATGTAAGAAGTTTCAAGTTATCAGTGATATATTTTAGATTAATATTGAGGTGAATCAATAATGGATGAACAAAAGTCACAAAGTATGAGATGAGATTAAGCCGCCATTCGTAAGACGAATGGTAATGAAGGAGCATTGAAGGACTGAGATTTATACCCAAAGGATAGGCAATAAAAGTAGCTAAGAACTTGGTAAGCATACCTCAGTAGAGGTAGATTGAAGTAAAAAAAATTATGGTATAGTATAACCCATGTAAATACATTAAAGTCATATGAATGGATAATCAGATCTATGAAATATGATATGGCCATACTCGCAAGTTCTACAAAGTATCGAACAAAGGACTTCAGTATACCTATAGAAGCCTAGAGGGGCATCCTATTAAGCCTTGTATATACAAAGTAAGGCCTACAGATCGACTAAAAGGTAAAAGGAAAAAGGAAACATGAATCACATAAGTGCACCTACAAAGCCAGGGTCATACAGGCTGCATGACAGGAGGTAACAGAAGTTGCAAGATTAGGAAGATTTCGACCACAGGTCATGATATAAGCAAAAAGACTAAAGGGGGGAAATACCCTAGACACTGGATTTATTTACAGAGCAAATGCTTGAATGGCAAGAATAGTATTAATGTATTCACAAGAGCTATGAGTTATGAAAATGATAAGAGCATCAGTCAACATTCGAGGACGAATGTTCCAAAGAGGGGAATGATGTTACACCCCGCAATATTACGTCCTGTATTATTAAGTTACAACAGTGTTCTACCCAGCAGTATTACGTTATGAAAATGTTACGCTTTGCAGTAATAAGTTACGACGATGTTGCACCCCGTAGTATTGTACGTTGTATTTGTCGTAAGGTAATTGACATCAGTCCAAGGAAAATATTATCTGGAGATTATAAGGATTATGTTATTTCACAAGTGATGAGTAAATTCTTGAAGATTAAAGGGGAAGCAAGTGAAAGAAAATGAATTTTCGTCGAAGTTTGCTGATTTGGAATAAAATACGAGTCAAATAATAATACCCGATAAATATAAACTAGTACTATGCGAGGTATCATATGACCACGATAGTATAATATATATATATATATATATATATATATATATATATTATATGTAGTATTTTGAAAATAAATAGAATTTTAATAATTTGTGGTAATTTTTAAATTATGCGAGTGATTGATTAATTAACGGGTAACTTAATATTACCCGATTAACTAATAAGTGGATAAAATTATCAAAATCACCCCCCCAAGAAACGTGATAGCTTTTTTCCCCACCTTAAGGTGACTCACTATACACTTTTACATGTGGCCACCTAAGATCAAGTTATAACATTAGTATGAATCTGATTTTCAATTAGAATCAGAAACACTTTGTTTTCAACATTTTCAAAACCATTTGAACCAAAAAGAGTTCAAAACAAAGTCTCTTTCCAAGACTTCAAGAAGCAGAAACGTTTTCTTCCTAACAATTCAATCCAAGAAACATTGGAACAAAAGTTTTATGTTTAAATTCTTTCAACAGTCCAAAAGCGTGAAAGCAGAATAAATTTCGTCCCTATTTCACAAAAGCAGATTCGTTCAAATAATTCCGGGAATAGGTATGTTAAGTCTATCCCTTCTTTCTTTTGGCATGATCCATACGATACGAACAAAATGTACAAAAGCACAAATTCCATGAATGACTCTAGTCATAGAAGTATTAGAGATATCTGTGTTCTTGAATTTTCATGTGTCAAAATATTTTAATATCTGTTCATGGGTCTCAGAAAAAAATACGAAAGTTGAAAAGAGTTTACTTTATGATATTGCTCAAATACAAAATGGTCTTATGAGATTCCGAAAGATTTTATGAACGTACTTTTCATGCATTGCATTCATGTGCATTGACCCATCATCAGTTGGCGTTATATACGCGTATATATGTAAATATATATGTAAATATATGTATATGGGATATGGGAAAAGGTTACGGCATTATATACGCACTACCACCTGATCAGCTGGTATATGATGATGATGTTGCCCACAGTGGCTGAAATACGATTCAAACGGCGTTATATACACATATATATGTATGTATTCAAACCGCGTTGCACACACACACACACACACGCGTATATATGTATGTATATATATATGTATATGGGATATGGGAAAGGTTATGGCGTTATATACGCAACACCACCTGATCAGCTGGTATACGATGATGATTTTGCCCATAGTGGCCGATATGATATGACGGGATGCCCTCAGAGGCTGATGATGTTAAGAAACATGTACCTATGCACGACATGACATTCATACGCATATGAATGACGCTAAAAGTAATTTATGATTTACAAAGTTATTCAGACTTACAGGTTGAGTTATGTACTCTATATGTCTTCCATGTCTATTATGTACTTATTTATGTGCCTTACATACTCAGTACATTATTCGTACTGACGTCCCTTTTGCCTGGGGATGCTGCGTTTCATGCCCGCAGGTCCCGATAGACAAGTCGAGAGTCCTCCAAGTAGGCTATCAGCTCAACGGAAGATGTTGGTGCGCTCCATTTGCTTCGGAGTTACTTGTTTGGTTAGTATGATTTAGACGTGTATTGTTTGGTATGGCGGGACTCTATCCTGACCTTTATGACCCTTATGTACCTTTAGAGGCTTGTAGACATATGTCATATGCGTGAAAGATTGTACGGACCTGTCGGCCTATATTTTGAGTTTATAAATGATTATGTTGGCCTATTAGGCCCGTATGTCACGTGTATATGTTGATGTAATAAGAAAGATACGTTACGTTGGTACTCGATCGAGTAAGGTACCGGGTGCCCGCCGTGGCCTATCAGTTTGGGTCGTGACAAGACCCCCAAATACTAAAGGCAAGCCCAATATACCAGGCCCAAACAATCCTAGTATGTAAGCTAATGGATAATAGCTTAGCCATACATGCGATAGTACTACGCATTGGAGTAATTTAAACATTTACTTTTTACAACTGAAGGAAGTACAATTTCAACCAATATACAAGGTCATGCTAAGTTGACAGGAACCAAAAACACATACGTGCAAGTAATTCCATAATTAAAACAATTCACAAGGGCGATATAAGGTACCACCAAACCACTGACAAAAATTGTTTCAAAATAGAACCAATTCAAAGAATTGCATACGACAACCCAAGCAGAATCAAACCTACTTAGTTGATCATGAAATTTAACAAGATGACACTAACTGCAACAAAAGTTTCTAAGAACTCTTAGCAGGTAAATAACGTGTTACCTTTAAGCTAACAAGACAAACAGACATTAGGATTCATGATTGATGAATGTATCAACCTTAAGTTAATAGGATAAGTATTTATCAAGCCTAATGCTACTTGATCATATATAGGGAGAGGCTGAACATTGAATTTGAGGCTTAGAGGACCCTGGGCAACACTTAGCAACATAGAGTCAAGCAGATCACACAATGAATTATAGGAAACATGGCATGCTATTTTTAGAGATTTAGGTAGTGATGACATCAAAAAATTACATGATCATTAAAGAAGATAAGAAGCTACATATGAATGATTCCATAGTGATTAGAACACATTCCGAGAATGAAGTGGTTTAATCACAAGAGTTCAGAACAGGGCATGGAAGTAAACTCATGCCAGACAGTAGATATAAGCGTTTAGGTTCAAATACACTAGGCTATATGAGCTTAAGAGAGCCAAAAATATTTCATACTAAACACATGTAATAGACATATCAGAGTTGGGAATTTTAGGAAAGTTCAAATGCTAAAAAAAAGTTCAGAGTCACAAGATAATTTTAGAGCCAATAAGGCTCCAAATAGAGATGGCATAAAAACATATTGATTCACAAAAATTTCAGTGGCATGAGTATATAGAATATGAACACAAACGAAAGAGAATGAAGCTTTGAAGGCCAAAGAACTTACCATTTATCAAGTGATAAACAGATAAACAAGAAGAACAATATTAACAGTATTCCAAACATCAACAAAGAGCAGTAGAACCCACAATCTTAATGCGTCAGAGTTTCCAAGGGGTTTCAGATGAACCCCGAGAAGTGCTCGTACCAAGAAAGGTGAATTAGTCAAATTTCGGTGGCCTTGGCTTTCAGGTGATAAAAGGTAAAATTAGTCAAATTTCGTACCGAGAAATGCTCGTACCAAGGTGATAAAGTTTTTATAAAAATATAATTCTATAAAATATATGATAATTCATGAGAGAAAATAATTTGTTGAATTTATTATTGTGACACGCTTTTGAGACACTGCAACCTCCTTAATTTAGAATTTTGAGGATCCTTCTCAAAATTCTGCCCATGTTTGAATTCATACTTCTGGCGATACATTCCTTGGCAGTTCAAAACATGATGAGATCGGGCAAACTCGAGTTCTTGCCCTAGTTTTTTACCATAGGGAGAATAAAGATTTTATTATGATGTGACCGAATCCACAGGGCTGCCTACATATCTCCTCTTAAACAGGAATCGAGTCAAGCATAGTTATGTTACATCAAATAGAAAGTGCAAACATAATCATAAACGTAGTATCTCTTGACTGCGTCTGAATTGATGGGTTTTGGGAAAATTTCTCCATCCATTTCTACAAGTATAAATACTCCTGCTGTTAATACTTGGTGAACCATGTAAGAGCCTTGCCAGTTGGGTGAGAATTTCCCATTTGCTTCATCCTGATGTGGGAAGATCCATTTTAGTACCAATTGCCCCGTTGTGAACTGCCTTGACCTAACCTTTTTGTTGAAAGCTCTTGCCATTCTATTCTGGTAGAGTTGACGGTGACATATTACGTTCATTCTTTTCCCATCAATGAGAGCTAGTTGTTCATACCAGCTCTATACCCATTCTGCGTCGCTGAGCTCAGTTTCTTGCATGATTCTTAAGGAAGGATTTCTACCTCGGCAGGAATAACGACTTCAGTACCGTAAACTAGTGGATTGGGAGTTGCCCTAGTGGATGTTCAAACTGTGGTGCGATATTCGAGCAAAGAAAACAGTAGCTTCTCGTGCCATTTTTGGTAATTGTCTACCATTTTCCTCAATATCTTCTTGATGTTATTATTGGGAGATTCTACGACTCTATTCATTTGTGGCATGTATGTTGTAGAGTTTTTGATGCTTGATCTTTGAATGTTTCACACATAGCTTTCATCAGATCATTGTTGAGATTTGCGGCATTTTCAGTAATGATTGATTCAGGTACTTCAAATCGACAAACAATGCGGTCCAAGAAAAAATAATCTACGACCTTCTTGGTTAACGCCTTATAGGATGCAGTTTCAACACATTTTGTGAAGTAATCTATAGCCACTAGAATGAACCCGTGTCTATTTGAACCAATAGGCTCAATTGGTCTAATGACATCCATGCCCCATGCAGAGAAGGGCCAAGGCGAAATCATTGCATTGAGTTCGTTGGGCGGTACTTGTATCATACTAACATGTATCTGGAATTGGTGACACTTTTGAACATATTTAATGCAGTCTGTTTCCATAGTCATCTAGAAATACCCTGCTCTTAATATCTTATTGGCTGTAATGAAACCATTCATGTGGGATCCACAAGTTTCAGCATATATTTCCTCGAGCAATCTAGACGCCTCCTTGGCATCGATGCATCGCAACAATCCTAGATCAGGAGTCCTTCTATAATCAATTCCTCCACTTTGAAAAAATGATTGGTCAATTTTGCAGGTGTGCACTTCTGAATATGGGTAGCATTCTCCGGATACTCTCCCTTTTTCATCTATTCCTTGACCTCCTGGAACCAGGGAGTTCTGTCGAACTCTTCTTCAACATGAGCACAGTAAGCTAGCTGCTTACGGATTCCTATTGGGATAAGATTAATGAAATTATTATCTGGGTGTTGTATCATGGAATACAAAGTGGCCAATGCATCTGCAAACTCATTCTGAATCCAAGGAACATGTTTGAAAACTATATTTGTGAACCTCTTTATCAGATCTTGTACGTAGTGCAAATATGGCAATATTTTGGTGTTCTTCGTAGCCTATTCTCCTAGAACCTGGTGCACCAACAGATCTGAATCTCTGATTACCAGTAACTCCTAAACGTTCATGTTAATGGCCAACCTGAGTCCCAGGATGCATGCTTTATATTTCGCCATATTATTGGTGTATGTAAACCTGAGTTTTGCGGATACCAGATAGTATTGGCCGGTTTCTAATTCAAAGACAACACTGATACCAACCTCTTTGACGTTTGATGCTCTATCGAAGAACATCCTCCAACCATCGTATGCCTCGGTAATATCTTCTCCTACAAATGATACCTCCTTGTCTGGAAAATACGTTTACAATGGTTCATATTTTTTGCCTACGGGATTTTCTACCAAGCGATCCGCCAATGCTTGCCCTTTGACTGCCTTCTGAGTTACATAGACGATGTCGAACTCACTCGGCAATATCTGCCACTTTACTAACTTACCCATAGGCATGGGTTTCTGAATGATGTATTTTATCAGATCCAACCTTGATATGAGATATGTAGTATACAC
Source organism: Nicotiana tabacum (assembly GCF_000715075.1). NCBI lineage: Eukaryota > Viridiplantae > Streptophyta > Magnoliopsida > Solanales > Solanaceae > Nicotiana > Nicotiana tabacum. The sequence goes on along the minus strand of NC_134086.1, from coordinate 67,572,251 downwards.
AGAGAAATAATGTCTCAACTACTAGGCTATCGATGTCAAAGCATAGCAAGTGCATTCCAACAAAGAGTAATGGGCTTCGTAAGGCATGGACTTCTTGCTCAGATAATATATTGCATGCTCTTTCCTTCCTGTTTCATCATGTTATCCTAGAACGCAACCTAAAGCCCCATCCAACACAGACAAATAAAGCAGTAGAGGTCTTCCTAGTTCTGGTGGGACCAACCCAGACTATTTAGATAAATACTCCTTGATTTTGTCGAAGGCTTTCTGGCATTCTTCGCTCTAGCTTGTTGCAACATATTTCCTCAGCATTCTGAATATTGGTTCACATATTACGATTGATTGTGCTATTGTTTACCGTGAAAATAATATTAAAAATTAAATTTGTTGATGGAACTCTAAAAATACGTGATCTATTTTTATGCTAGTTTATTGAGCAGTTGATGAAAAATGTACGAATCTAAAGACAAAATGGAGCTAAGGAGAGAGCTATAACCAAACCGTTGGGTCAACTATTCAGGGCCTTGAGGCGGTCGATTTGGGACCTCGAGGTTGATTCCAAGGCTCGGACTTGAGCTATCGTGGGTAATCGGGGTAGGGCTAACAGTTATGAAATAATCAATGAAGGCTCTTTATGGCCAATAATAAGCAATGAATGATGAACAAATATGAAGACAATAAATGAAAGCAATAATATCAAGACAGCGTATAAGAGAGCAAAGAAAATGTTTGTTATATTTCTTGTGGAGCAATAACCGAACCCCTACAAAGTGTCAATGACCCCCTTTTTATAGGAGGGGAACTCCAACATAGTACAAAAACATTAATTACAAAAGTTGGGGGATGGGACAAGTAGATGACACCAAGCTCTGCCAGTATTAGCTGCATGCCTAGGGAGCTCTCCAGTCCCATTATGACCGCGACCAACATTGTTGTTAGGTCGAGCATCATTGAATCTCGATTGAGGGAGATCGATCACAGCCTCGCAGCCTCGAGGTCCCGAGATGATCCCCCGAAATGCCTTAATGACGAGAAATTAGACCCTCTAATTTCGTCCTATACAGATAGTCTCCGCGTTTCCTAGAACGAAGTGATATGAGACGATTTTGAACATCCGTTCCGAGGACATCATTGCCATGATGTCAGCCTATCAGGGCATTAAATTCCATATCCCGAAAAAACTGTTCAAGGGTTACTGTCAAACGCGACTATCGAGAGATTCACGAACCGTTATTGGCTCGTCCCTTCCGCTGCCCATGTGGTTCCTATAAATACATCAACCTTTTGATAACCCTTATATTCCCAACATCTTCAAATTCGCGAATCCAGACCCATCTCCTTCTACGATCCAGACCCATCTTCAAAGTCGCAATGGCCATAACTTCTAGGACGGTCCCTCGGCGGAATGAAGTCACCTCTTCATCTCGGTCGTCTAAGGAGAAAACGAAGGTGATACCCACTCTATGACAATGTACTCCCCCTAATCTTGACATGTTGAAATATTATAAGATCGATACACCCCCTGCTATACTGAGCCAATGTGAACTCGTGTCCCGGTACGTCAGCGTCGTGACCGATGTGGGGACGGTAAAAAAGGACTGCCGATGGAAGAAGTCGGTGGAGGTGGAAATTCCTGGTCCTGATTAGAACATAACGGATCACAAAGATGGTTTCCTCTGTGTATATACCTACCCTTTTACTTTGAGTCTGGCTCAGCCTTCTGGGTCCCCTTCCCCAGGGATAGATCCGGTCATCCTCGCCTTTTGCGACAAATATCAGGTGACGCTCGGTAAAATCTATCCCTATTTTTGGAGGATAATCTTGATGCTCTACTATTTAACTTATAAGGTTGATGGAGAGATCTTTACCTCTGAATTATTTGATCAAGATGTACAACCCCCGGTTCTATCGAGGCTTGATTAGGCTTTGTCATCGATCCAAGAAATCATTTTTCTCGAGCACCGACGAGGAGAAAGATCGGGGATGGATGGGTAGGTTCATCCGGGTTAGAATCTCGGACATCATTCCGGCCGAGAGGATGCCTTTCCTAGAGAAGTGGAACATGCAGCGTGAGTATTTTTTCCTTCAGACATGTTTTAAGATCTTCTTTCCTTTTTTCCAAAAAGATAACCTTTTTTTTGTTTTTTGCAGCTACCGCTTGGTATCCTGAAGCGGTCTCATATGTCGCGCCCCTTTTTTCCTTCCGCGGAATCGGGTTCATGATATTTGGTTGGGCAACTCTTTCCTTTTGGGAAAGGGGTTTTGCAATTTTGAAGAATCGCCACTTAACAATTTTAAGGTGCGTTAGGACACTTATAGGGTTCATTCATAACTATGTTTGGTAACCAGAGATAGGGTAAGGGCTTGAAATTATCCTAAGGGGAAAGTGTTAGGCACCCCTCAAGATCCACTAGTGTGGTTCCCGGCCAGACAGTTTTTGTGAATTTGTGCAATTAGCAAATAAACAAGTATGGCTCAAATAGTAGGGGATTTAAGTTTAAATACACAAGTGTTTGAAAACAATTAGTGAAAGGTAAATTTTTTAAAAGAATTACAATCTAAAGCATGCATATGAATGTAAAGGGGCGTGCTAGGTTTGTTTGTAATATGGATCACATCAATGCAATTCCCGGTATGACACTCATTAAAGAGGGGCTACACGTGGTATTAACGCACCGGTCATCATATCCATATCTACGCTTTCCTGCCCCGTGAAGGTAATTAAAGCGAGGGTTGATCCTGACCCCTATTGCATGTTGGTACCCGTCCCTTCCTATCAGTCCTAGAGGAATTTAGGACTTCTATCCTATGTGGGAGGTTCTAGGAAGACCCTCAGGTTTAAAGGCAAAATGCTAGGCGACAAACAAGAACATATAGGTCTGGATTTAAAGGGATCATGGAAGACAAACGAAAGGCTCAAATATACCCCCACATAAAGTGCATATGAACAACATGACTCATTCACAGATAAGGTCTGAATTCAGAATCCTAAAGCATGGTATCTAAGTGATAATAGTAGAACCAGATTTATTGCATGACACAGAAAAGAAGTCTGAATCAGGCTTGCCTACTAATATTAGCATGATGGCAATTAAACAAGGACAGTTCTATTTTTATTTAAGTAATTACCTAAGGCTTGCCTAGGCGTAAAGCAATATGCAGCAGTTATTCAGAATTATTAAAACAATTTGGAGATGGTTTTTTACCTAAGAGCACGTTGTTCTAATTTATACGATGTGAGATTACCAATTTTATTCAGAAAACATCACGATGTGAGATTATTTTTGTTACCTTTTCATGAATCAGTAATTAACTAGACGTCTTAAACAAAAATGCAAACAAGATCCTAGGACATGATATCTAATATGCACATGTAAATGACAGGATTGTCAAAAAAACAGAACCCCTAAGGCATGACTTCTAAATGCGCGCAATAGTTGCAGAATTATTGAAATATGACTTCTGAAAGCAAAAGAGTAACAGCTTCTATGCCAATGTTGTTATTGTCCTAGGAGCAAGATTTCTATGTGATAGACATAAAACATGGATTAGTGATGGATGAGATGCTGAAGCAAGAAACATAGGTCCTTAGAGCATGATTGATAATGCATGTATGAACCCTAAGCATGATTTCTATTGCGCAATTAGGAATATAAACCTAACAACATATTTTCTACCCTTTAACAACTATAGCATGCATATTTACCCCATCATTTTTCACTAGCCAACCCTAATACTTGTTTAGAATAAGTTATTACAGACCAACCTTGAAGTGAATTACATAAGTAGCAATGAAAATAAGAAGTTACACTATATGAAGTCTGATTAGGACTTCCTCTCTGAGTTATGTAATCAATCACCTCAAGTGCCAAGGTTGTTTCATAGCTTTTCCTCATATCTAGGTGTTTCAGAGTTCCCTAAGGACCTCAAGGGATCCAGGACAGTACTCACACCCAGACTGCATAAGATAGAGTAAGTGCAATGTGGAAAAGGGCAGCTTTTATGTGTCCAAGTTCAGAGGGAGCTCAAGGGTCCCAAGGCAACACTTACACAAAAGGGGCAGAACCTAGTGGTCTAAGAATATATGTGAGAGTGCTTGGCATTGATTTAAAATAGTTGAGTTGGAAAACAATTTTGAAACATCATGTTTGAAATAAGATTGCAAAATAATAGAACAGTTTTGAAAAAAAAAGAGAAGGGAATATGAGCAACAATAACTTGGAACAAGACATCACACATAGAGCAAGTTTGAAGGATAGTACAATTTCAACAGTCACAAGCAGGGGAGTAAGGGGATGGGGACATAGAGGACCCAAATCAGAAACACATAAAACATGGATGAGAAGAGAAGCATTTAGACCAGCAAGCACAAAAAACAAATAGAAACTAATTGGCCTACAAACTACTACTTCAAAGAGTTAATAGGGGAATCATGCTTGAAATTAGAATAGTAACAAGACATAGGGACATGGTATGGGAGTAGTCATGCATGGGTCTATTAAACATAATTAGTCATGATTAGTGTTAATCAAGTACATTAGGAGGCATACTAGTTGAGGGACATAAACAGGAACTCATGTAGACATGCTGATTACATTTGAACAAGAGAGGGCATAACTTAAGCATGTTGAGTAAAGCAGTAAACAAGAAGTGCAATTAAACAACATGAGCCATTAGGTCAGTGCAGAAGGAAACAGGGATTGGCAAACAATGGAGCACATAGAGTTGAGTTTCAGAATTGAACTAGGAACATACCAGTTAAGGAAGCAAAGTGCAGAAAAGTAAAGCAAGTAGAGTTCCACAGTCTAGCCTTGGCTTTCAGCCGGCTAGACAAGTAGTAGCACAAGTAGTAGAGAAAGAAGAGAGAGTTTTAGTGTGTATGTGTGTGTTCTGAACTAATTGTTCGTGTCTTATGCTAAAGAGAGGGTAGAGTATTTATAGTTTGAGAACAGGCAGGAAAATAAGGTAATAAGTACTGGCTTGGCATAATTATAGAAATAATACAAATCAGAATCAATAAAAGATCTAGACATCTTCAATTAGGCAGTCATAGTTCAAACAGGTACAAGTTGTATCAAGTAGGGAAAAGAACTAATTTTACCATAATAGGAGTAGTAAAAGCATGCAGCATGTAATAAGGGTTAAGTACGGAATATTTTCAAGTAAGGAAAGTATATTAATAACATATTGGGCATCTAAATAAGGTAGAGCACAATCTCAATTTTTGAAAGTCATAGGAAATCAACACTAACTAAGGAAAGTGTCACAAAAAATAAGGAAGCAATTTCGAAGAATAAATACAGAATTACAAGGAAAATACACAAAATCACAGATGTAGGTTTAAGGAGATTACACAAAATCAACATAAATTATGTGAACAAACGATAAAACAAATAGTCGGACTTATTAAACGATGAATAATACGTGTTTGGACAAAATCTATGAAACCTTAAGAACAAATTAGAGCAGGAAGCACAAGAGCATATAGAACACACATGAAGCCTAGAATTTTCATGGTAGTCATGCAAACACATCGCAAATAGACTCAAACTTTGAATCGAACCCAAAAGTATTAGGGTTTCTTGAAAAAAATGAATCGAGCAAAAAGGAAAGACTTAGGTGATGTTTAAACATGCTAAAAATCAAAGTAATTGCTAAAATCAGAAAGAAATCATTTTTGCAAAAAGGGTTTTGAAACCCTAGTTTAGAAAATGAAGAAATCCTTTAAAATCGGAGAAATATTTTGAGGAAAACAGGTGAAAACCTTAAAAAAACCATAGATCCACCACAGATCTAAAAAGATCGGAGGATTTATAACTAGATTTTTTCAGAAAATAGCAGAGGAGAAGAAAAAATCTGTTAAAAATTCATGGATACACCTAGATCTAAGATAGATCTATAGAAAAGTGAAAAATCTCAAGAGTTAGGGTTTCAGAGAACCCAAAGAAGATGAGAGGACATTAAAATGTTACCGGTTTTGGCCGGAAAAGTCATGGATCTGACTCGAACAATGACTGATGGCCGGAAAATGGCATATGAGACTATGGGTAGGAGTTGAACAAGATCTGTACTGGATCTCTTCGAGATATTTCCATGAAATCACAAAAACAAGAAACCAGGAGACGTAGGAGACAAGTATACGTCTCAAACAGCCATGGGAATCCATGGATTGAGTGAGGATCGAAGGGATTAGGGTTGGTTTGAGTGGCGGCGGCTAGGGTTAGGTTTAGGTCTTAGAAAGAATTGGAGAGGAAAGGGGATTCTAAGGCGGCAGTTTGGTAAGAATGAATTAGGTTAGGTGGTTGTTCAGGTTAAAAATGGAAGGGAATAATAGGGATTGTTGATTTGGGAGATCAATGGTCGAGATTACAGGGGTAGGTGGGGTTCCGAATTTTGGGTATGGGTTAAAGGGGTGTGGTTCGGGTTTTAAATTGAAATTGGCTGGGAATTGGGGTCCTGATTTGGGCTACAATTGAAAGCCAATTTGGCTATATTTTAAATAGCCATTTTTCCCTATTTGATTTATAAAAAATAGTAAATAGTTTTCTGAAAAATAATTAAAGTGCTAAAATAATTTATAACATATAATTAGAAATTTAAAAATACAGGATCCAATTATATGCATATAAAACATAATTAAATCTTAAAAGGGCTAATATTGCAATTATGTGCAATTCAGCTTTAAAAATATCAAATGTAATTACAAAAATATGTAAAAATTACTTTAACCATATTTTGGCATAAATATAGAAATACAATAGATAAATTATCAAAATAATAATTTTGGAAATAATTATTGGGGATTTTATGGATAAAAAAGGAGAAAATAAATTAATTTAAACCTTTAAAATTATGGAAAAATAATAAAACATTTGGACATGCTTATATATGTTATTTTGAAGGTATTTTGCATATTGAAAATATATACGGAAAAATTGGGTATCAACAGCTGCCCCTCTTTACCGGAGAAGGATGAAAGAGTTTTCGGATAAAGAAATGATGGTCAATTTTGACCGAGCGAAACAGTTTGGGAGGATTTAGGCCGCACTCTGGCTTTTGAGTTGCCTACATATCCCTGATTTTACAGGAATCAAGCCATATGCAGTTCAGGATCCATCGGCAGAGTATACCGATGAAGACCTTTCAAGAATGGACGCAATATCTAGGTCTGGGTGAGTGAAGGTTTACGGGAAGGTTAAGTTTGATATGGCTGAAGGAACTGGAGCAGTGATCGCTCCTGCTGGGGTAGCCGTTGCTCGCTGTCTTAACTGCAAATAAGCAATACTAGCACAGATTGTGCATAAATTTAAACATGATGCAAATTCTCGTCGAACCATGAATGTTGTCCTTGGACGGTTAGGAATGGCGTCCTCAGACCATGATGTCCTGGACATGAAGCGTATGATAAAGGATTCGCAGGCCATGAAATGATGTTCTTGGGCTATGGGGATGGTGCCTCCGAACCATGACGCCTTTGAATAATGATATGCAAAAGATCGAAAGATATCCTCAGGCCATGATGGTGTTCTTGGTCTATGAAGATGGTGCCTCCAAATGATGACGCCTTTGAATGAGTTGGCGATATTTCAGCCCATGAAGGATGCAGCAGTATGGTACGGACAAGACAGAGCTTAGTCTTGCGAATTGAAGGGCAGAGCTTAGCCCTTAAGAGAAGCGAAATAAATAGTGCTATAGCGCTTAGTTTCGAAGAAAATGGGAGGCAGAGCTTAGCCTCAAAAGGTAGAATGGTAGCCTTATGCAAGTTGGAAGGCAGAATAGTAGCCTTATGCAATGCAGATATAGATGGAGACAATGTTTAGTCTCGGAAGGCAAAAGGGTAGCCTTATGCAAATTGGAAGGCAGAATAGTAGCCTTATACAATGCTGATGCAGATGGAGATAACGTTTAGTCTCGAAAAGCAAAATGGTAGCCTTATGAAAGTTGGAAGGCAGAATGGTAGACTTATGCAGATTGGAAGGTAGAATGGTAGCCTTATACAGATTGGAAGGCAGAATGGCAGCCTTATGCAAGTTGGAAGGCAAAATGGTACCTTTATGTAATGCAGATGCAGATGGAGACAACATTTAATCTTGGAATGCTGAAGGGTAGCCTTATGCAAAAATAAGATAACAAATGACAGTAGAGTTTTCTTAGCTGATAGCAAATTGCGACGTTGTGATTATTAGGAGCATTATAACTGTTGATACCCAATATTTTTCTATATATTTTAAATATGCAAAATAATTTCAAAATAGCATATATATATATATATATATATATATATATATATATATATATATATATATATATATATATATATATATATATATATATATATATATATATATATATATGAATATATAAGCATGTCCAAGTGTTTTATTATTTTTTCCATAATTTTAACGGTTTAAATTGATTTATTTTCTCCCTTTTTATCCATAGAATTCCCAATAATTATTTCCAAAATTATGGTTTTGATAAATCATATATTGTATTTCTATATTTATTCCAAAATATGGTTAAGTTAATTTTTATATATTTTTACAATTTTATTTAGTATTTTTAAAGCTAAATTGCACATAATTGTAATATTAGCCATTTTAAGGTTTAATTCTATTTTATACGCAATAAATCGGATCTTGTATTTTTAAATTGTCAATTAGGTATTATAAATCACTCTAGTACTTTCAATTTATTTTCAGAAACTATTTACTATTTTTTATAAATTTAAAAGGAAAAACTGGCTATTTAAATAACAACCCCTTTTGTATTTCAATTATAGCCAAAACAAGACCCAATTTCAAGCCCAATTTTAATTCAAAACCGGACCCCAACCCAATTGAAGAACCACCGGACCCAAGCCCAAACCCGAAACCCTACCTACCTTATTCGATGTTGACCATTGATCATTCAGATCAACGGTCCCCTTTTCCCTTATCATTTTTAAACCCAAATGACCACCTAACCTAATTCATTTCCTACCAACCCGCCGCCCTTGAATCCCCTTTCCCCTCCAATTCTCTCTGAAACCTAAGTCTAACCCTAGCCGCCTCCACCCAAATCAACCATAATCCCCTTCGATCCTCACTCAATCCATGGACTCCCATGGCTGTTTGAAACGTATACCGGTCTCCTATGTCTCCTAGTTGCCTGTTTTCATGATTTCATGGAAAGAACTCAAAGAGATCTAGTCCAGACCTTGCTCAAGTTCTATCCATGGTCTTTTTCCGGCCATCCATGGATGTTCGAGTCAGATCCATGACTTTTCCTACTAGATCGGTAACTTTTCAAAGTTTTCTTACTTTTTCTCGGTTCTTCGAAACCCTAACTTTAAAGACTTTCCGATTTTTTCCAGATCTGTCTTAGATTTGTGTATGTTATGAACCTCTTGGCATATTTCTCAAAGGATTTTACGATTTGACTCTCCGTCTTCAAGTTTAGGGTTTCCTCAACCTTTTTTAAAAGGTTTCTCCTCTGATTTTCAATGTTGTCTTATGATTTTACTATGTTTAAATGGTTTGTTTATGTTTTCTTCTGCTTGGTTTATCATGTTGAAAACCCTAAGCATTTTTGGTTTTATCCAAGGTTCCGGAACTGTGTTTGTTTATTTTGTATGTATACTTGTTTCAATTTGGGTTCTTTATAGTTAGATCCCTTTTCTTTGTTTGTCTTGAATGATTCTGAGTTCTTACAGCTTTTAACTCAACTTTGTTAAAACCCTAATTTCTTAAAGTTTTTCATCACTTATTACTGTGAGTTTAAAGGCTTTCTTTACTTGTTTCTGATCTTCTCTACCTGTTAGTTTGGTTTTCCACTCTGGTTCTATGTGTTAGCCATGACTTGTTGATTACCATGTTTCGAGTGAGTTCTTTTACCACTGAGCCCTTAGCCTACTCATGTTGCTACTGTATGTTTGTGTTCATCTAGTCATTTTTTTGTCAATCTGGGTGGCCATGCATGTCTGATACTCCTTGTCATTCTTCTCTATTTATATGTTGAAGTGCAGAATCATGACTCCTTCTTGATTGATCTTGATTTCCTTAAGTTATGGTCCGATTGCATGGTTTTCTTATAAACCCCTAATTTTACTCATTTGTTTAAGTTGATTGATTCCCTTCCTTTATTTGATGTGATGTTTCACCCCCGCTGAATCCTTTCCCCAAATTAAGTATATTCTGTACCTAGTCTCAATTGTATACTCTATACTTTTTCTATCCCTTATATAGTCAAAAATCAATCTTTCTCAAATTGATTTTCTTTCCTTAATTATCCCTATTAGTATCCGTTTGATCAGTAATTCCTTTATTAAGGGGAAGTACTTTTATTAATTGATTATTATGGTGATTACTTCCATAATTGTGCAAAACCTTTACCTGTTACTTTATTTTCTACTTGTTTTCAAAGCTATAAATACTCTACCCTCTCTTCTCTAAACACACGAACATAGAGTTCAGAACACACACAAACACACTCAAACTCTCTCTTTTTTCTCTGCTACTTGTGCTACTGCTTGTCTAGCCGGCTGAAAGCCTAGGCTAGACTGTGGAATTCTACTTGCTTTACTTTTCTGCACTTTGCTTCTTTAACTGGTATGTCATAGTTTAATTTTAAATATTCAACAACATGCTTCTCTTATTGTTTCAGTTTTTCTCATTCTACTTCTGCTTGTGGTTCTGTTGTGAAACCTGCAGTTATGTTACATTACCAGCATGCTATAATGTCTCCCCTCCCCCTTTAGATTAATGCACTTCCCTATGTGTGTTTCCAGGCATGCTTTGTCAATCACTTATTATGTACTTACCATCTTATGAATCCCAAGTCCCTATCCTTTCAATGTGTTTATGTTCTTTCTGACTAGTTTGTGATTGTGCCAGTATCAGCTATTGATGTGCATGTCCAAACTAGTCCTAAGACCCTTGATGTAGTTATGTGTTTACAGTCAAATGTCTGTGTATCCCAAATCCCTTACCCCCTTGTGTGACTACTGATTCTGTGTGTGACCCCCTCTTAAGGTGTTTGAGTTTTGTTTGCTACTACAACTACCTCCAATCATCTCTGTTACTGATTGCTTTCAAAATGAACTTGTCAGTGCAGGTTTTAAACAAACTTGTTTCAAATTATGTCAAGCACTATCACATATATTATTAGGCTACTAGGTTCTGCCCCTTTTGTGTGAGCCTTGCTTTGGGACCCTTGAACTCCCTCTGAACCTGGACACATATGAGTTGGACCTTCTACACTGCACTTATTCTTGGTCATGCAATCTGGGTATAAGCACTACTCGGGATCCCTTGTGGTCCTTAGGGAACTCTGACACACCCAGATATAAGAAAGGCTATGGAACAACATTGGCATTTGAGGTGGTTTATTACATAACTCAGAGAGGAAGTCAGAATTAGGGTTCCTATAGTTGTAACTTCTTATTTTGCATTTCTCATGTAATTCAATCACATGGTCCGTAATAATTTGTAAACAAGTACTGGGTTGGCTAGTGAAGAGGGATGTGGAAATATACATGCTATAGTTGTTAAAGGGTAGAAAACATGTTACTAGGGTTGCATTTCTAATTATGCATTAGAAATCATGCTCTTAGGACCTTTGTTTCCTGCTTCAGCATCCCATCCATCACTAATCCATGTTTTTATCACTTAGAAATCCTGCTCTTAGGACAATAACAACATGAGCATATAAGCTATTACTCTTGTACTTTCAGAAATTGTATTTCATCAATTCTGCAATCCTGCCATGTACATTTAGAAATCATGCCTTAGGAATCCTGTTTTCAACAACACTGCCATTTGCATGTGCATATTAGATACCATGTTCTAGGATCTTATTTGCATTCTGTTTAAAACGCCTAACTAATTACTGATTCATGAAAAGGTAGTAAGTAATAATTTTTTGACATTGTGATGTTTTCTGAATAAAATTGGAAACAACCTATGCAACTAGAATAACATGTTTTAGGTAAAAAATAAGCTCCAACCTGTCTTTTAATCATCCTGAATAACTCTTTCATCTTGCTTTAAGCCTAGGCAAGCTTTAGGTAATAACTTAAATAAAACTGGAACTGTCTTTGACTGTTAAAATCAGTAGGTAAACCTGATTCAGACTTCTTTTCTGAGTCATGTAATAAATTTGGTTCAAATGTTACTAATTAAACACCCTGCATTAGGATTCTGAATTTAGACCTTAATTGTGTATGAGTCATGTTGTCCATGTGCATTATTTGTGGAGGTATAACTGAGCCTTCTACTTATTTTCTGTGTTTTTCCCTTTTAAATGCAGTCATACTTGTTTTGTATGTCGCCTTAGTATTTTGTCTATAAACCTAAGGGTCTACCTAGAACCTCCCTAATAGGATAGAAGTCCTAAATTCTTCGGGGACTTATAGGAAGGGACGGGTAATAGCATGAAATAGAAGTCTAGACCAACCCTCTCTTTAATTACATTCACGGGGTGGGAAGGGTAGATATGGATATGATGACCGGTGCACTAATACCACGTGTATCCCCTCTTTTGAGGAGTGTACCGAGTATTGCATTGATGTGATCCATATTACAAACAAACCTAGGACGCCCCTTTACATTCATAAGCGTATTTAGATTGTAACTCTTTTCAAAATCATGCTTTCATTAATCGTTTTCAAACACTTGTGTATTTAAACTTAAACCCCTATTATTTGAGCCCTATTTGTCTATTTGCTAATTGCACAAATTCACAAAAACTGTTTGGCCAGGAACCACACTAGTGGATCTTGAGGGGTGCCTAACACCTTCCCCTTGGGATAATTTCAAGCCTTTACCCTGTCTCTGGTTATCAAGAATAGTTGGAAATGAACCTTATGGGTTCCCTAACACACCTAAAAATCATTAGGTGGCGACTCTTCAAAAATGCAAACCTCGTTCCCAAAAGGAATGAGTTGTCCCATACCCAAAATATCATGAATTTGATTTCTGCGGAGGGGGGAAAAGGGGGCACGACAGCATGGCGACTATGCTAGGGAAATTTAGGCTTTTACCATTTCAGATTGTTCTTGTGAATTTGTACCTCCCTATGTGCAATTACTTGTTTAAATTTCTTTTTCAAAAGCAAAACTGACATATCTTTCTTGTTTCCCTCCTTTACTGTTGCTTTAAATTATAAAACTGTTGTATTCATCGCTTCCTTAACATGCAAATAAATGTCAACATGCTTTTAATATTGCATAATTATGCTCAACATCATACTCCACTAGTGCCAAACAAATACTATAGCAATACTGGATGAGTGGTTGCACTTTTCCTATATCATTATCCCCTAAATTCGGAAAGGCATATTTGCGGTAAAACTAGTCGATCAGTGGTGCAGTTGACAATTCCGTGCCTTCCCGCTTGAGTTGTCCACTCAAGGGTACCAGTCTAAAACCCCATAGAAATCTTACTCTGTTTAAATTATGCATGCATCATGGTCAAACCTAGCCGGGTCAGTTATATTGTCCACATAATGATCCTTTAAGATATCCTTGTCCAAAGTCCACTGGTTTCCCTAAACCCAAACGGACATCATCACGTTCTATGCATTTATTTGGAGAACTAAATGCTTCATGGTAATTGTTGATATTAAATAGTCGAGTCTGGTGGGGGTAAGGGCCTAACCTTGTTTGTCTTGTAGAAATATGAGGCACGAAGTCCCCAAATTCGGCATGGTCACTAACATCCACCGAAGATTGCTAAGCTAGTAGAGAGATTTACACTCTAGTGACCAAACCCTCGTCAGAAAATATCTGGGCAATCTACCATCCCTCCTAGAGGTCCAGCCAAACAACATGATAATAAAAACTGCTACTCTATTTTGTGATTCTGAAAGGGCCATGTTCTGCTTTAGGGATGTCGAAATGACACCTTTGCTAGAGGAGATAGGAGGACTGGCCAGTCTGGTGTGGGAAACTCCGGGTTTGTTGATGCCTGAGAACCGCAAAGGCAAGGGTTTTCTTAAAATGATGGGTTTGAAGAAAAATTCATAATTGACATGCCTGAAGGAATCATACATTCCTTTTGACTACCTGTATGAAAGGTACGGTCACAGCAAATCCTACTGTACCTACCCTGATGAGTTTGCCATCACATCTTTGGGATATATTTATCGTAAGGTGTTCGCCTTCATGTTTTGCTTCCTGTGTCTGATCGTCCTTCTAATGAAGAAAGGTAGAATCCATTCTAGGTTGGCTATGGTAACCAAAACCCTAATGGAGGGGATTGGTGGGCAGACATTTAGCATTGTACCCATGATCATTGCAGACATGTACCGAGCCTTAGAGAAGTGTCAACGAGGAGCAAAACATTTCGAAGGATGCAATCTACTACTGCAGTTATTGGCTCATGGAACATCTCCAAAAAGGCGAATACTGATAAGAAATTCAACGGAGGGACTGGGATGATCACATCGTTTCCGACCATCCAAAGCAAATGAATTACATCCCCAACATGTTTGCTCAGCCAGAGATTGCTAAAGAATTGGTTGAGCTCTTTGATAATTTGACTGAAGAACAGGTTCAATGGATGGTCGAGTGGTTTCCGACAGAAGAGTTCATCGCCCGATCTAGAGATGCACCTTTCTTGATACTGATTGGTCTAAGAGGAACATACCCTTATGACCCGATCTAGAGTGTACTTTTACAAGATGATGCCATTCGGCCTGAAGAATGCACGGGCCACCTAGATAAGGGCCATGACTAATATTTTCCATGATATGATACACAATAAGATAGAGGTATATGTGGATGATATTATCATCAAATCCAAGAAGGCCACTAATCACATGGAAGATTTGAGGAAGTTCTTCAATATACTATGGAGATACAACTTGAAATTAAACCCCGCAAAATGCGCATTTGGGGTTCCTCTTGGGAAATTTCTTGGGTTTATTGTAAGCCGTTGAGGAATAGAACTGGATCCATTGAAAGTCAAAGCCATTCAAGAAATACCACCTCCAAAGAACAAGAAGGATGTGATGCGTTTCTTGGGAAGGCTTAACTATATCAGTCGATTCATAGCACAATCTATAGTTATCTGTGAGCCAATCTTTAAGATGTTAAAGAAGGACGCCGATACCAAATGGACTGATGACTGCCAAAAGGCCTTCGACAGAATCAAGGAGTACCTGTCAACACCACCAGTCTTAGTCCCGCCCGAGCCAGGTAGACCCTTACTACTCTACCTTGCAGTGTTAGATGGAGCTTTCGGCTGCGTTCTGGAGTAGCATAATGAAATGGGAAGGAAGGAACAAGCCATTTATTATCTCATTAAGAAGTTCACACCGTAAGAGGACCAATATTTTCTATTGGAGCGCACCTGTTGTTCTTTGACTTGGGTAGCTCAGAAGCCGAGACATTACTTTTGCACATACACTACATATGTCATATCAAGAATAGATCCCTTGAAGTATATCTTTCAGAAGCCCATGCCCACCGGCAAACTAGCCAAGTGTTAAATCCTATTGAGTGAGTTCGACATTATTTACGTAACTCAGAAAGCGGTCAAGGGACAGGCACCAGCAGACCACCTTGCTGAAAACCCCGTGGATGGAGGATACGAACCCCTGAAAATGTATTTTCCTGATGAAGAGGTATCATTCATAGAGAAGACATTGGGGAATCCTATGACGGTTGGAGAATGTTTTTCGATGGAGCAGCAAATTTCAAGGGAGTTGGAATAGGAGAAATCCTAGTATCAGAAAGTGGTCAGTATTATCTAGTGTCTACCAAACTCAGGTTCCCTTGCACCAACAATATGGCCGAGTATGAAGCCTGCATCTTAGGGCTCAAAATGGTCATTGACATGAACGTTTAAGAGCTGCTAGTAATTGGAGATTCAGACTTACTTATACATCAGGCACGAGAAGAATTGGCAACCAAGAACTCCAAGATACTCCCGTATCTGCATCATGTACAGGAATTAAGTAAAAGGTTCACAAAGACGAAGTTCCAACATCTTCCTAGAGTCCATAATGACTTCGTCGATGCATTGGCTAGCCTATCATCTATGATACAACATCTAGACAAGAATTTCATTGACCCCATTCTAGTGAAAATCCATGATCAACTGGCTTACTATGCCCATGTCGAAGAGGAAGCAGTCGGAATGCCTTGGTTTCATGATATCAAAGAATATCTGGCAAAAGTAGAGTACCTGGAGCTTGCAAATCCTACTCAGAAATGCACACTTCAGAGATTGTCCAACAAATTCTTTCATAGCGGAGGAATCCTATATAGGAGGACTCCCAATTTGGGATTATTAAGACGTGTCGACGAAAAGGAAGCATCTAAGCTGCTAGAGGAAATCCATGCCGGGACCTGCGATCCATATATGAACAGTTTTGTCTTAGCAAAGAAGATACTTCAGGCTGGTTAATTTTGGATGACTATGGAAGCAGATTGCATCCAGTATGTTCGAAAATGCCACCGCTGTTAGATACATGCAGACATGATAAAGGTACCTCCAAGCGAGCTTAACACAACAAGCTCACTGTGGCCGTTCGCCGCTTGGGGAATGGACGTTATTGGACCAATCGAGCATGCTGCTTCCAACAGACACAGGTTTATTCTTGTAGCTTTACACTATTTAACCAAAAAACATCTTACAAAGCAGTGACTAAGAAGGTCATGGCAAATTTTGTCCGCGAGCGTAGTGTTTGTCGATTCGGAATTCCAGAGTCAATTATTACTGATAATGGCTCCAACCCCAACAGCGACTTGATGAAAGGTATGTGTAAAACTTTCAAGATCAGACACAAGAATTCCACAGCCTACCGGCCTCAAATGAATGGAGCTATAGAGGCCACCAATAAGAATATCAAGAATATATTGAGGAAAATGATAGAAAAGCATAAATAGTGGCACGGGAAGATATCATTTGTTCTGTTGGGGTATCGCACAACAGTCCGCACATCAACTGGGGCGACCTCCTATATGCTAGTTTACGGTATAGAGGCTGTCATTCCCGCTGAGGTAGAAATTCTTTCCCTAAGGATCATACAAAAAGCTGAGCTCGACGACGCAGAGTGGGTAAAAAGTGGTTATGAGCAACTAGCCCTTATAAAGGGAAAGAGAATGAATGTAGTTTGCCATGGTCAACTCTATCAACAAAAGAGTCAAGCCAAGAAAGTTCACACCAGGCAGCTGGTGTTGAAGAAAATATTTTCGCATCAAGATGAAGCCAAAGGGATGTTCTCTCCCAACTAGCAGGGTCCATACATGGTTCACTAGGTTTTGACAAGAGGAGCCCTCATACTTGCAGAAATAGACGGAGAAGTCTGGCCAAAGCCGATCAATTCAGATGCAGTCAAGCGCTACTATGTGTAATTCTTAGGCTTTCCTTATATGATGTAAATTGAACTACGCTTGACCTGATTCCCATTTAAGAGGGGATATGTAGGTAGCCCTATGGTTTCAGTCACAATTTAATAAAATTTTTATTTCTCCCCACAATGGGAAATTGGGGCAGAATTTTCAGGAGGACCCTCAAAATTCCGAAGTAGTTCCAGCCAATTGCCACATGAGCAGTAGTCAGAAACGTCAACACATCAAACTGGGGCAAAATTTTGAGGAGTACCCTCAAAATTCTGTAGCAGGTGACGTGGTTCGGGACATTGCAACCTCTCTTGCTACGGAATTTTGAGGGCCATCCTAAAAAATCTGCCCTAGTTTGATGGGTTGACGTTTCTGACTGTTGCTCGTATGGCGATCGACTGAAATCACTACGGAATTTTGAGGGTCCTCCTCAAAATTCTGCCCCAGTTTCCAATTGTAAGAGAAATAAATTTTTTATTGAATTGTGACCGAACCCATAAGGCTGCCAACGTATCTCCTCTTAAATGGGAATCAGGTTAGGCGTAGTTCAATTTACATCATATAAGGAAAGCATAACGATTACACATAGTAACACTTGACTGCATCTGAATTGACCGGCTTTGGCTAGACTTCCCCATCCATTTCTTCAAGTATGAGGGCTCCTCCTGTCAAAACCCGGTGAACCATGTATTGACCCTGCCAGTTGGGAGAGAACTTCCCTTTGGCTTTATCTTGATGCGGAAGAATTTTCTTTAACACCAGCTCCCCTAGTGTGAACTGTCTTGGCTTGACTCTTTTGTTGAAGGCTTTGGATATTCTGTTCTAATAGAGTTGACCATGGCAGGCTGCATTCATTCTCTTTCCATCTATAAGGGCTAGTTGCTCATAAGGACTTTTTACCCACTATGTGTTATCGAGCTCAACTTCTTGCATGATCCTTATGGAAGGAATTTTTACCTCAGCAGGAATGGCAGCCTCTGTACCGTAAACCAGCATATAGGGGTTTCCCCGGTTGATGTGCGGACTGTGGTGCGATACCCTAATAGAGCAAATGATAACTTCTCGTGCCACTATCTGTGATTCTTTATCATTTTCCTCAATATCTTCTTAATATTCTTGTTGGCGGCTTCTATAGCTCCATTCATTTGAGGTCTGTAGGCTATGGAATTCTTGTGTTTTATCTTGAAAGTTTCGCACATAGCTTTCATCAAGTCGCTGTTGAGGTTGGAGCCATTATCGGTAATGATTGTCTCTGGAATTCCGAATCGACAAACAATGCGGTCGCGGACAAACTCTGCCACGACTTTCTTAGTCACTGCTTTGTAAGATGCTGTTTCAACTCATTTGGTGAAATAGTCGATGGCCACTAGGATAAACCTGTGTATGTTGGAAGAAGCAGGCTCCATTGGTCCAATAACGTCCATCCCCCAGGCGGCGAACGTCCACTGTGAGCTTGTTATGTGAAGATCTCTTGGAGGTACCTTTATCATGTCTGCATATATCTGACAGCGATGGCATTTCCAGACATACTGGATATAGTCCGTCTCCATGGTCATCCAAAAGTAACCAGCCCCGAGTGTCTTCTTTGCTAAGACAAAACTGTTCATATGTGGAGCACAGGTCCCAGCATGAATTTCCTCTATTTTCCTGGATGCTTCCTTTGCGTCGACATATCCTAATAATCCTAAATCGGGAGTCCTCCTATACAGGATTCCTCCGCTTTGAAAGAAGTTGTTGGACAATCTCCGAAGTGTGAGTTTCTGAGTAGGATTTGCAAGCTCTGGGTACTCTCCTTTTGCCAAATATTACTTGATATCATGAAACCAAGGCTTTCCATCTGCTTCCTCTTCAACATGGGCACAGTAAGTTGGTTGATCATGGATTTTCACTGGAATGGGATCAATGAAATTCTTGTCTGGATGCTGTATCATTGATGATAGGGGTAGCCAATGCATCGACAAACTCATTTTTGATTATGGGAACATGCTGGATTTTCGTGTTCGTGAACCTCTTTCTCGGTTCCTGTACATGATGCAGATACGGGAGTATCTTGGAGTTCTTGGTCACCCATTCTTCTCATACCTGATATATAAGTAAGTCTTAATCTCCAGTCACTAGCAGCTCTTGGATGTTCTTGTCAATGACCATTTTGAGTCCTAAGATGCATGCTTCATACTCAACCATATTGGTGGTGTAGGGGAATCTGAGTTTCGTAGACACCGTATAATACTGACCGGTTTCTGATATTAGGACTGCTCCTATGCCAACTCCTTTGAAGTTTGATGCTCTATCGAAGAACATTCCCCAACCGTCATAGGATTCCGCAATGTCTTCTCCTATAAATAATACCTCTTCATCGGGAAAATACATTTTTAGGGGTTCATATCCTCCATCCACGGGGTTTTCAGCAAGGTGGTCTGCTAGTGCCTATTCCTTAATCACTTTCTGAGTTACGTAAACAATGTCGAACTCATTCAACAGGATTTGCCATTTGGCTAGCTTGACGGTGGGCATGGGATTTTAAAAGATGTACTTCAAGGGATCTATTCTCGATGTGAGATATGTAGTATGGGTGTATAAGTAATGTCTCAGCTTCTGAGCTACCCAAGTCAAAGCACAACATGTGCATTCCAATAGATAATACCGGGCCTCGTATGGGGTGAACTTCTTACTGAGATAATAAATGGCTTGCTCATTCTTCCCTGTTTCATCGTGCCGCCCCAAAACGCAGCTGAAAGCTCCATCTAACACTGCAAGGTAGAGTAATAAAGGTCTACCTGGCTCGGGCGAGACTAAGACCGGTGGCGTTGACAGATACTAATTGAATTTGTCGAAGGCCTTTTGGCAGTCCTCAGTCCATTTGGTAGTGACATCCTTCTTTAACATCTTAAAGATGGGCTCATAGATAACTATATATTGTGCTATGAATCAGCTGATATAGTTAAGCCTTCCCAAGAAACGCATCACATCCTTCTTGTTCTTTGGCGGTGGTAGTTCTTGAATGGCTTTGACTTTCGATGGATCCAGTTCTATTCCTCGGTGGCTCACAATAAACCCAAGCAATTTCCTAGCAGGGACCCCAAATGCGCACTTTGCAAGGTTTAGTTTTAGGTTGTATCTCCGCAGTCTATTGAAGAACTTCCTCAGATCTTCTATGTGGTTAGTGGCTTTCTTGGACTTTATAATAACATCATCCACATATACCTCTATCTACTTGTGTCTCAAATTATGGAAAATGGTAGTCATGGCCCTCATGTAGGTGGCCCCTGCATTCTTCAGGCCGAATGGAATCATCTTGTAACAGTATAATCCCCACGGCGTAATGAAAGATGTTTTCTCAGCATCTTCCTCATCCATCCAGATTTGATGAAAACCAGCAAAGCAATCTACTAATGATTGTAGTTCATGCTTGGCGCAATTGCCAATTAGGATATGTATATTTGGCAAAGGGAAGTTGTCTTTCGGACTGTCCCGATTGAGATCCCGATAGTCGACACAGACTCTGACCTTCCCATCCTTATTTGGCACGGACACAATGTTGGCTAACCATGTTGGGTATTCTACTACCCTGAGAATCTTAGTTTTGATCTGCTTGTTGAATTCTTCCTTGATTTTCAAACTCATGTCAGGCTTGAACTTTCTGAGCTTTTGCTTTACCGGTGGACACATTAGATTGGTTGGCAGTTTGTGAGCCATAATAGACGTACTCAAACAAGTCATGTCATCATACGACCAGGCGAATATGTCCTCATACTGCTTTAAAAATTCTGTGTATTCTTTCTTCTCTAATGGCGATAGGTAGATGCTAATTCATGTTTCCTTGACGTTTTCTGCAACCCCCAAGTTGAAAATTTCGGTCTCGTCCAGGTTGGATTTAGGTCTGTTCTCAAAGTTTTTAACTTATTTGACAATCTCGTCTGGTATGTCATCTTCCTCTAAATCAATCTCCGTTTGTTGCGTTGTCTCATTGCATGTCACAGTCATTGGTTCATCAAGATAAGTAATAGTAATGTTGCACTAGCAAAGTAAGGAGGAAAAATGATAACAATAAATATTAATTCATAAGAAAAAAATCAAAAATGCTTTTGATAAACTGAATACTATTTTTGACATTCAAGATCTTATTGTGGGAATGGAAAAATGCAAAAAGAAAATCATTTAGTAAAAAATAGTGAATAATGCTTGTTTTAGCCTTGCTACCCCGAGGCTCATCGGCTTTGGTTGTCTTGATGGTCCAATTCTTGAGATGTGCCCCTCTGCTCACAGCCTGTATGGAAGGCCCTTCCTCCCCCTCCTCCTCGAGAATAACGCAATAGTACATATCACTGTCCTCTAAAAACAAGTTCTTCACTACTGCAACTGCTTCTTCTTCATCTGATCCATAAATAATGTTGGCCTGTTGGAGGGTCTGCTCCAGATGGGGTATTGGCTGCTCTAGTGGATAGTAAGGACCGCGCAAAGGTGGCGATCAGTTATTGAATTCTTCCTAGGTGTATTTATTTCCCAAACCAAAGGTAGTGCTATGTTTCTTGGATTTTATGGGTTTAGAGATTCCTTGGAGGTACTTGCCGAGCCCTTTTCCAGGTTCGTACCCACTCCAACTCAGTATACTCTCGATTTTCCTATCCCACCATTTGTCTTTATCAATAGCATTGACCCGCTCAATGTGGTGGTAAGTTTCTCCACCTGCTTCCTTCTTCCATCGATCGGCGGAATGGTCTGGCGACTATATATAGGGTTGCTACCATCGCCGTGAATGATCACTTGCTGGTGATTCCATTCGAACTTTACTGCCTGATGCAGCATTGATGCTACGGCCCCAGCAGCATGAATCCATGGCCGTCCCAGCAGCAAGTTGTAAGACGCTGGTACATCTATTACCTAGAAATCGTCCTCGAACCAGGTTGGTCCCATCTACAAGCATAAAATAATCTCACCAATGGTGGACCTCTGAGAACCATCAAAAGCTTTCACATTGATTGCTCCATCCTTTATCTCATGAAGCCCTTTACCCAACTTCTTGAGTGTTAAGATTGGAACCTTCATCAATCAGGATTCTGGTGATGAAATAATCTTTGCATTGCACGGTGATGTGCAGTGCTTTATTGTGCCCCGACCCTTCAGGTAGCAGCTCGTCCTGATATAAGGTGATCTTATGGCTTTCCAGCACTTGTCCTACCATCTTAGCCACTTCTCTGCTAGTGATGTTACTTGGTACGTACACTTCATTTAGCACCTTTAACAAAGCATTCTTATGCATCTTAGAATTTTGCAGAAAAGAGAGAATGGATATTTATGCTGGCGTCTTGTTTAACCAGTCGATGATCGAATATTTTTTGGCCTGTATTTTCCTCCAATGGTCATCCGGACCTGTCTTAATGAGGGGTGGCTGATTGAAGACCTGCTTGCTTGATTCAGCTAGATGTTCAGGGGTAGAGATCTACCATGTCTTGTCATACCCTGTGCTGAGGTTATTTCTGCAATCCTGACCTTGCCCTTCCTTCTCGCCTCAGATGTATAGTCTCAGGGTACAACATTTGTACATAATGATGGCATGGTAGACATCTCCACAGGGATCGGCGCGGCTATCCTAACTTCGAATGGAACATGTGCCTTGGATGGAAAGACTACAACCTCAAATGGTGCGGGTGCATTTGCCGGAGACGCAAATTCAACCTCAATTGATACCAGTGTCTTTGCAGATGGTGCTGTTTCAAACTCAAGAGGTACAAACATATTCACCTCAGCGTCATCAAATGGTTGGATCTGGACTATGACTGGATTGAGAGTAATTGTTGGTTTCTTTGGGTCATCACCTTTTACAATCAACCCAATTGACCCCTCGGGATCCTAGTCATCTTCTATTTCAATCATGTGGATACCTCCACCCTTATGGTCTGACAGAGGGTTGTTACGGACGTTTGGAGCGGGCTCCTTTCCCACAATCATCTTATTATCAATAAAAGATTGTATCTTGTCTTTCAAGGAGCGGAACTCATCGATTGTGTGCCTTTTCATGACGGAGTGGTATGCACATGATTTTTTTGGGTTAACCCACTAAGAAGGATTCTCAGGGGTTGCAGTAGGGATGGTGACATAACCAGCAGCTTTGAGTCTCTCATACAGCTGGTCGATGGGTTTAGCGATGGTTGTATATTGTTTTGGAGGTCTGCGATAAAAATTAGGTCGAAGTCTAGGGATGTTTTAGCGTGCAGAGGTTGATTAATAATGGGAGGGTTGAGCATTATAAGTTTGGTAGAAATGAGCGGGTTGGCAGTATTTGGGCGAAGTAGGTTTGAATGTAAGAGGTGGAGATGATTGATAAGTTGGTGGCGGAGCTTGGTATGAGGGTGAGAGTGCTTGGTAATTTGGGGTTGGCTGGTATGTAAGTGGAGGTGTTGGGTAATTTTGGTATTTGAGGGGAGATTTGGTCCTCTGTGCAACCATCACAGCCCCTACGTCCCTTTTCTTGGACACACTACCGGACTATAAATCCTATTCGTAGCTTGCAAGGCTTCGAAGTTTGTAACCATACAACTTTTAATACCTTCTTCAATTCTTTCACCCAGTTTAATAATGTCGGAGAACTTGTGGTTCTTAATCATCATCAGCCGTTCATTGTACTGTGGGTCTTGAGCCTAGACAAAGAACTTGTTCATTTTTTCCTCTTCTAAGGCAGGTCTGACCTTAGCAGCTTTCAAACTCCAGCGAATAGCATACTCGCGAAACGTCTCCATGGGCTTCTTCTTCAAATCTTGGATATAGAACACGTTTGGTGCATTCTCTGTATTAAACTTGAATCTATCCATAAAGTTAGATGCCATGCCTACCCAGCTTGACCACTTCTTGGGATTTTGGCTGATGTACCAGGATAATGTATCTCCTTTCAAACTCCTCATGAATAGCTTCATGCGGATCCTTTCGTCCTTCCCTACTCCAACCAGCTTGTCGCAATATGTACTTGGATGGACCCTTGGATTACCCGTACCATCAAACGTTTCGAACTTAGGAGGTTTGTACCCCTCAGGCAGTTCAATATCAAGCTGTATGCAAAGGTCCTCATAGTTTAGTCCCTCGATTCCTTTGCTTCCCTCAATGCCCTAAATCTGGCTGGTCAATTTCTTAAGTTCCTCCGCCAAGTTCTGATAAGCAGATCCTTTTCATGAGACTCAGGTGTGCATGAGATAGGTTGGGTGGAGTGTGGCATGATCTTCACGTAGATAGGAGTGTTACGGTGGCCTGGTGTGTGGGTGTACAAATGGTAATTTGTGGAGTTGTAAGGTTCTAGGATGAGTAGTGGAGTGTTGTTTAGGGTATGGCAAGTATTACATTGGTTCTTTGGTGGAGCAGCGTGATGGTGAGGGGCGAGATGATTCTGTTGTTTCAGGATATTTTGAGGAGGTGTAGGGTTTTGAGCGTTGGGGAAGTTGATATCTGGGGTGTTGAGGGAAAATGACAGGTTTGCCAGATTTCGAACCTGATCGAGCTCTTCCTGAAATTTCAATAGTTTTTGTTGAAGTTGTGACACATTCTCGTTAGGAACTGGAATACCCTGGCCATCACTGGCCTCTACCCGTTCTACGGTGTTCTCCTTCATGATGTTGCTTAAATCTTCCATTTTGTCTTTGTTCTTGCCTTTAATGGGACTAAGAGGAGGAGTGGGTGGAGGGCCCCTGGATCTTGTGAAATAAGATGACGATGCCAGAATGCACGATCTAATCTTTGGGGAGGGGAATAATAAAAAAATAAAAATAAAAATAAAACAAAAGGTAACCAAGTTAGTGAGGGTTATAAAAAGTATTGCAATATTTAAACATAAAGTGTTGGAATGTAAAGCGTGTCCTAATTTGGGGACCTCTTTGTGCCCGAGGTAGCCCTAGCGACAAATTGATTCGGAGAACTTAGAATTCCAAATGCCTCTTTTTGTTGATAAAGATAGGCGAATCCCAAAATGGTACTAAATAAGCAGGAAATAAAAGTCACTAATGGCTATTGGCTTTATTACATTGATAGAGCAAAAAAGTAAATTCCTATCTATTTTGTCCCAGAAGGACCTTCCCCAGATTCGACATCCTTGGCTCCGTCGAACAGCTTCCCTAATTCGCGAAGTCCCAGCAACAGGTATGCTCTGGCTAGATGTCCACATTCGATCCCTTCAGCCTTTTAACAGTCTTCGACCCTTTTGAGAAATTTCCCCTCTAGTTCTACTATGCCTTTCTCCAAGTACCCTAGCTTTTTGTTGGCACTAATAGACATGTCTTTCCATTCCTCAATCAGCTTCTGGTTGGATTCTTGTATCTCGCGGTGTTCGCTCTCGCATTCACGGATCCTTTTGCACAGCTGGTTGTACTTGACTTGCTCCTCGACCTTTTCATCTATAATTCTGTGACCTCGAACGAACCCTGGCTAGCCCAGACCATCCAAATTGTCTTCCAACCAACCTGAATATAAAGGAGTACAACCAACATGATATATGTCTGGCTCGATAGTGTCTTTCCCCATTACGATCTTGCAGTGCCATATGTGTTGGGCTTGGTACTTGTAGGGACTATCATCATTTTGGATGTTAGCTCAGAAATGGCTCATCTTGTAGACCCTGGGTATGACTTGCTTCCTACTTGCTTGCCTCATAACTCTAAGTGGGACGTAAGGATATGTTCCTCTTAGACCAATCAGTATCAGGACAGGTTCATCTCTGGATCGGGCGATGAACTCCTCTGTCGGAAACCACTCGAACATCCATTTAACTTGTTCTTTAGTTAGATTATCAAAGAGCTCAACCCATCATTTGGAATTCTCAGGCTGAACGAACATGTCGGGGATGTAATTCATTAGCTTTGGATGGTAGAAAGGGATGTGATCATCCCAGACCCTTCGCTAAATTTCTTGTCGGTATTCGCACTTTTGGAGATGTTCCATGAGCCAAAGCTGAAGTAGTAGATTGCAGCCTTCGAAATGTCTCGCTCCTCGTTGACACTTTTCTAGGGCTCTGTATATGTCTGCGATGATCATAGGCACAATGCTAAATCTCTGCCAACCAATCCCCTCATTAGGGTCTTGGCTACCATAGCCATCCTAGTATGGATTCTCCCTTTCTTCATTGGAAACACGATCAAACTCAGGAAGCAAAATATGAAGATGAAAACCCTACGATGGATATGTCCCAAGGACGTGATGGCAATCTCGTCATGGTAGGTGCGGTATGATTTTCTGTGACCGTACCTTTCATAGAGGTAGTCAAAAGGGATGTACGATTCCTTCAAGCATACCAATTCTGCATTCTTCTTCAAACCCATCATTTTAATGAAACCCTTGCATGTGCGGTTCTCAGGCATCAGCAAACCCGGAGTTTCCCACACTAGACCAGACAGTCCTCCTATCTCCTCTAGCAAAGGCATCATCTCGATTTCCCCAAAGCGGAACACGACCCTTTTACAATCCCAAAACAAGGTAGCAGCTTCTATTATCATGTTGTTAGGCTGGATCTCCAGGAGAGATGGTAGATTGCCCATATATTTTCTTACGAAGGTTTTGTCACTGGAATGTAAATCTTCCCACCAACTTAGCAATCATGGGTGGATGTTGGCGACTATGCCGAATCTGGGGACTGTCGTGCCCCCTTTTTTCCTCTTTGCATCGGAAAATCGGGTTTATAACATTATGGGTATAAGACAACTCATTCCTTTTGGGAACTGGTTTTTGCATTTGAAGAGTCGCCACCTAATGATTTAAGGTTCATAAAACACCTATACGGTTCATTTCTATGTTTACTTGATAACCCGAGATAGGGTAAGGGCTTGAAATTATCCTAAGGGGAAGGTGTTAGGCACCCCTTAGGATCCACTAGTATGGTTCCCGGCCAGATAGTTTTGTGAATTTGTACATTTAGATAATAAAGAAGTATAGGCACAAATAATAGGAGATTTAGGTTTAAACACATAAGAGTTCGAAAGAACAATTAAAGGCGAACTTTGGAAAAAAGAGTCACATTTTTACAGATACTTGGGAATATAAAAGGAAAGGAAAAGGGGAGGGGGTCCTAGGTTTATTTATAATATGGATCACATCAATGCGATACCTGGTATAACACTCCTCAAAAGAGGGGATACACGTGGTATTAGCACACCGGTCATCATATCCATATCTACCATTCCACCCCGTCGAGGTATTAAAGCACAGATTGGTCTCGAGCACTATTGCATGCTATTACCCGTCCCACTACTATCAGTCTCGGAGGAACTTAGGACTACTATTCCTAAAGGGGACGGATATTAGGCTGACTTTTAGGTTTAAAAAGGCGAAAAAGCTAAGGCGACATACAAAAAAAATACATAGGACTGCATATTAGGGGAAACATGTAAACTACTAAAAGGCTCATGTATACCTCCTCAAACAAAGCACATAAATAGCATGACTTAAACACAATTAGGGTCTGAATTTAAAGTGCTAAGGCAAGGAGAATTTTAATTGTTGAGGCAGACCAGTTTATTACATAACTCAGATAAGAAGTCTGAATCAGGTCAGCCTACTGGTTGTAGTAGTTATTGATTAACAAAGGCAGATTCAGTTTTTATTGTCCTAATCACTTAAAGCTCGCCTAAGTGTTTGGGTGAGATCCTATAAACATGATATCTATTGTTGATTCAGAATGTAGTAAAGCAGTAACAGTTCTACAACAAACGATTTGAGATCATGTAGACATTCTTTCTAAACCGCGTTGAATAAAGGAGTAGGGTTGTTTAAAACTAATTAAGAACAATGCGAGATAGGCTGATTTTAAACTAGACTGGTTTCATATTTTATAGAAATTGATATCAATTATTGCTAATTTTAATTCCTATAGACATGATATCTAGTCGAACGTGAAATGAAGCATGCAGTATTTACTTGAATCCTATAGGCATGATTTCTATAAAGGTACTGATTTTAATGATGTCGGATTGTAACCGCTTAGATCCTAAGAGCATGTTGTCTAATTCTGGTAATAAACATGCAGAATTGAAGACAAACCCTATAGGCATGTTATCTAAATGTAGAGTTAGACATGCAGAATTTTAAAGAAAACAAATCTTATAGATATGTTATCTAAATGCAGAGTTAAACATGCAGAATTTAAAACAACAGATCTTATAGGCATGTTATCTACCCTTAAGCATGCACAATTAACCAGCCGTTTTCACTAGTCAACCCCAATGTTTATTATAAATAATTACAAAATGAATAATGAATTGCATCAGAAAAGTGGAAAAGAAGAAGTCACATCTAGAGGAAGCCTGTTTCTTGAATTCCTCTCTAAGTTATGGAATAAACCACCTCACATGCCATTTGTTCCAAAGCCTTTCTCAGACTTGAGTGTGTTAAAGTTCCGTAAGGGTCTCAAGGGACCCCGGGCAGTGCTTACACCCAAGTTTGCATAACCAGATAGAGATGGGTGCAGTGTAGAAGGGCAAGCCCTTATGTGTCCAAGTTCAGAGGGAGCTCATGGGTCTTAAGGCAAGGCTTACACAAGAGGGGCAGAACCTAAGTCTAAAAGTATAGTGGAAGTGCAGGAGCAGAGATTTTGTTTAAAACTGGGTTGAGAATAGTAAGGTGTAAGGATAATTTGAAAACAGTAATAGTAAAGCTAACAGTGCACAGAATCAACATTTTTATACAAAGGGGTCAAGGGTTTGGGAATACATTGCAGGGAGCATATGACCTTAAGAGGGGTCAGGTTTGGACATGCACAACAATAGCTGGGCCTGGCATGCCCATTAACTAGTCGGAGAAAACAACACATAGAGGGGATACACATCAATATCTAATGCTGGCATGCCCTTAAACCAACCAAAGAATACAAACACATAGGGGATATGGGGGTTTAGGATTCATAAGTCATAATAAGTTACTGATAGAGTTCATACATAAGAAAAATACATTAATTCAGAAGAGGAATGGCCAGATTACATCATGCTTGGTAATGTAACTGGATTAAACACAAGCACGAAACAGGCAAGAGTGAAGGAAATAGTAAAGAAACATGTTGTTGTTGATGCTGGAAGATTAATTAGAACATACCAGTAAAGAGGCAAATGCAGAAAGAAAAGTAAGCAAATTTTCACAGCCTAGCCTTGGCTTTCAGCCAACTAGATAAGGCAGAACAAGTATTAGTAACAAAGAAAAGAGAGAGAGCTTTGAGTGAATTGTGTGATCTAAACTCAAGTGGTTCGTGTCTGTTCGAAAGAAGATAAAGTGCAGGGTATTTATAGCTTCTGAAAACGAGTGAGAAGTAAGGTAACAAATAAAGTTTTAATACCAATATAGAAGCAATCAACATTCAGAATCAATTACACAAGTGACTCCCTTTAATTAAGGAGTCACTGTTTAACGGGTAATGATAGATTCAAAATAAGGAAAAAAGATCAATTTAGAGACAAACTGATTATTACCATAAAAGGAGTAGTAAAAACATTGAGTAAGTAATCAAGTCTAAGTACAAAAATATGTTTATTTTAGGAAAAGATTCAGTAAGGAAAAATAATGAAAGGAATCAATTAACTTTAACAGGCGAGTGAAATTAGAGTTCATAAAAGAAAGTTTTTGAAATCAGTCCCACAATTGAGATCAATCAAAAAAGAAACATGCTTCTTCACTTCAATAATAAATAAAGTGAACAGGGTCATCAGACATGCGAGGCCAAGCATATTGGCAAAAGAGATAATCACAATCATGCAGTAGTGGCAGAAATAAGCTAGGTTTCAGTAGTAAGTAAATATTCGAAGCATAGGTCAAGTCACATTGAATCAATAGTGAAGAAATAAAGTATTATAAACATGCTAAGGTATAGTAGCAGGTGAAGAAACCTTTTGAAAAGTTAGGGTTTTCGCCAAAAGTTGAGTTAGAAAGACAGTAAAACTCAGAATCATATGAGTCACATAAAGAAAAGAAAGTCTAAAACAAAAGCTTTCAGTAGAGTCAAGTACTCAAACAAACAATTTCAGCCCCAAAGACCTAGGGCTTTTCAACAACAATTGAGTATTAAAATGGTAACACAAATAAATCAAACAAGAACGAGGAACTTAATTAAATACGTATACACTTAAACAAACAACTTCAGGATTCGAATGAGACCCAAAATAAATTATGGTTTTCAACATACTGACTCAAGTAGAAGAAAAACATAACAAGCAGTTCAAACATAGTAAAGTCATAAAACAACATTGAGAATCAGATAAAAGATTTTTGAAATAACTTAAAGGATAACCCTAATCAGAACAAGAAGAGTCGTTTTGAAAACAACATTGAAGAACCATCGGGAAAAATGCTTAAAAGTTCACGGTAAGCACATATCTAAGGTAGATCTGAAATAAATCGAAAGATCTTAGAGATTAGGGTTTCAGAAAACCCATAAGAAAACGAGAAAGATCTCGAAAGTTAACGATCTAACCAGAAAATGCCAAGGACCCGCCTTGAAAGGCCATGGATGGCCAACAAAGGTCGTGTATGGTCGGAGAAAGGCCATGAACACCAGTCGAGCAAGGACTGGACCAAACGCCTTCGAAGTATGGTCGTAAAACCATAGAACCAAGCACATAGAAGCCATGTAAGGCTGGTACAGGTCTCAAATGACCACAGAAGGCCATGGGTTAGGTAGGTATTAGGGTGGATTAGGGTGTATTAATGGCGGCGGCTAGGGTTTGTAGGAGTTTCAGAGAGAGTTGAGAGAGAAGAGGGATTCAAAGGCGGCGATAGGTGAGAAATGAATTAGGTTTGGGGGTCTTTTGGGTTTAATTAGGAAAGGGCACCCGGTGGCCGTTGATCTTAATGATCAACGGCTGGGATTAAAGGGGTTAGGTGGGGATCCGGGTTGAGTCTTGTGAATTGGGTTAGGGGGTCGGGTTTGAGTTACAATTGGGTTGGGGAATTGGGTCTTGATTTGGGCTCAATTTTAGGCTATAATTGAAATAAAATCTGGCTATATTTTAAATAGCCATTTTCCCATTTATTTTATAAACAAATAGCAAATTAATTTTTGAAAATAAATTGAAAGTACTAAAATGTTTTATAAAATATAATTATCAATTTAAAAATATTTTACTTAATTTTTATAAATGTAAACGCGATTAAATTCTAAAAGAGGCTAATATTGCAATTATATGCAATTTAGCTTTAAAAATACTAAATACATTTGTAAAAAATATGAAATAATCATCTTGGCTATATGTTAACATAAATATGAATTTACAATAAATGAATTACCAAAAATAAAATTATAGAAATAATTATTGGTTTTTTATGGATAAAAATATGGAAATAAAATGATTTAAAAACCTCTAAAAATTAAGGAAAAATACTAAAAAACTTGGAAATACTTCTATATGCATAAATATGCTATTTTGAAGCTATTTTCATATTGAAAAATATATAGGAAAAAATTGGGTATCAACAGCTGCCCCTTTTTACCTGGGAAGGATGAAAGAGTTGTCGGGTAAAGATATGATGACCAATTTTGACCGAACGAAATGGTTCGAAGAAGTTAGGCCGTGCCTAACTTCTGAGCTGCCTACATATCCATGATTTTACAAAAATTAGTCCATATGTAGTTCAGGATCCGTCAGTAGAGTATGCCGATGAAGACTCTTTAAGAACAGATGCAATACCTAAGATGGGGTGAGTGGGCGGCTTGCGGGAATGGTTAAGGTTTGATATGGCTACGGGAACTAGAGCTGGCTTGCTCCTGCCGGGATGGTTGTTGCTTGTCGGGAGACCATGAATGTTGTCTTTGGACGGTTGATGATGTCCTTTAGACCATGACGTCTTGGGCCATGAAGCGTGCAACAAGGATTCACAGGCCATGAAATGATGCTCTCGAACTATGAGTATGGTGCCTCCGAACCATGATGCCTTTGAATAGTGAAATGCAAAAGATTAAAAAGGGATCCTCGGGCCATGACATGGTGTTCTCGGGATATTAAAATGGTGCCTCTGAATGATGATGCCTTCGGATAATTTGGCGATCTTTCAGCCCATGAGATGCAGTATGTGGCGATCTTTCAGCCCATGAAATGTAGTATGAGGTGATCTTTCAGTCGTGCAGATGCAATATGAGGCGATTTTTTAGCCATCCAGATACAGTATGAGGCGATCATTTAGCCATGCAGATGCAGTATGAGGCGATCTTTCAGCCATGCAATGTAGTATAAGGCGATCTTTCAGCCATGCAGATGCAGCATGAGGCGATCTTTTAGCCATGTGGATGTAGTATGAGGCAATCTTTCAGCCATGCAGATGTAGTATTAGGCTATCTTTTAACCATGCAGATGCAGTATGAGGCGATCATTCAGCCATGCAATGTAATATGAGGCGATCTTTCAGCCATGTAATGCAGTATGAGGTGATCTTTTAGCCATGTAGATGCAATATGAGGCGATCTTCCAGCCATGCAGATGTAATATCAGGCGATCTTTCAGCCATGCAGATGCAGTATCAGGCAATCTTTCAGCCATGCAGATGTAGTATGAGGCGATCTTTCAGCCCATGAGATACAGATGGAGGTAGAGCTTAACCTCGGAAGGCAGAATGGTAGCCTTATGCAATGCAAAAATGCAGATGGAGATATCGTTTAGTCTCGGAAGGCATAATAGTAGCCTTATACAAGAAATAAAATGGCAAATGGTGGTAGAGCTTTCTTAGCTAATAGCAGATTGCGATATTGTGACTATTGGGGACATTGTGACACACGAATGTCATTGGTGTGTGTGGATAGAAAATGTTGGTCAGTGCAACGGTTTCGAGAGTTGTATTCCCGAAGAATGTTTGTCTCGTGAGTGTATAGTATGTTTGATGATTTCGTAATCCAAGTTCCTGCATCCAAAGAAAAATCGTGAGTTTTGTAAAGGGAGGTTAGTTCGCATCCCTACTAGCCTTTGCTTGACCTACTCGGCTCAATTTTGTGATACTGTATGTATTATTGGGGTAACGTTGCTAAACAAAGCAATTTCAGTAATATGCATGATTTTGTAGAAATATGATATAATAATTTTTTACATGAACCGATATCTGTGACGTGGTTCGGGACATTGCAACCCCTCTTGCTACAGATTTTTGAGGGTGCCCCTCAAAATTCCGCCCCAGTTTAATGGGTTGATGCTTTTGGCTGTTGCTTGCGATGATCGGCTGAAATTACTTCAAAATTTTGAGGGTCCTCCTCAAAATTCTGCCTAAATTTCCAATTGCGGGGGGAATGAAAATTTTATTGAATTGTGACCGAACCCATAGGGATGCCTATGTATCTCCTCTTAAACGAGAATCAGGTCAGGCGTAGTTCAAATTACATCATACAAGGGAAGCATAAAGATTACACATAGTAGCGCTTGACTGCATCGGAATTGATTAGTTTTGGCCAGACTTCTCCTTCCATTTCTGCAAGTATGAGGGCTCCTCCTGTCAGAACCCGGTGGGCCATGTTTGGACCCTGCCAGTTGGGAGAGAATTTCCCCTTGGCTTCATCTCGTTGCGGAAAAATTTTCTTTAACACCAGCTGCCCCGGTGTGAACTCTCTCGGCTTGACTCTTTTGTTGAAGGCTCTGGTCATTCTGTTATGATAGAGTTGACCATGGCAGACTGCATTCATTTTTCTTTCCATCTACAAGGGCTAGTTGCGCATAATGACTTTTTACCCATTCTGCATCGTCAAGCTCAGCTTCTTGTATGATCCATAGGGAAGGAATTTCTACCTCGGCAGAAATGACTGCCTCTGTACCATAAACCAGCATATAGGGGGTTTCCCCGGTTGATGTGCGGACTGTGGGGGTGATACCCCAATGGAGCAAATGATAACTTCTCGTGCCACTGTTATTGCTTCTCTATCATTTTCCTCAATATCTTCTTGATATTCTTGTTGGCGGACTCTACAGCTCCATTCACCTGCAGCCTATATGCTGTGGAATTCTTGTGTTTGATCTTGAAGGTTTCATACATAGCTTTCATCATGTCATTGTTGAGGTTGGAGCCATTATCAGCGATGATCGTCTCTGGAACATCGAATCGATAAACAATGCGGTCGCGGACAAAGTCTGTCAAGACATACTTAGTTAATGCTCTGTAAGATGCTGCTTCGACCCATTTGGTGAAATAGTTGATTGCTACTAGGATAAACCTGTGCCTGTTGGAAGTGGAAGGCTCGATTGGTCCAAGAACATCCATTCCCTAGGCGGCGAAAGGCCATGGCGAGCTTGTTGCATTAAGCTCATTCGGAGGTACCTTTATCATGTCTACATGTATCTGACAACAGTGACATTTTCGGACATACTAGATGCAGTCTGTTTCCATATTCATCCAAAAGTAACTAGCTCGGAGTATCTTCTTTGCTAAGACAAAACCATTCATATGCGGACCGCAGGTCCCAACATGAATTTCTTCTAATAGCCTGGATGCTTTCTTTGCGTTGACACACCTTAATATTCCCAAATCAGGAGTCCTCCTATACAGGATTCCTCCGTTGTGAAAGAAGTTGTTGGACAGTCTCCGAAGTGTGCATTTCTGTGTAGGGTTTGCAAGTTATGGGTACTCCCCTTTTGCCAAATATTCCTTGATATCATGAAACCAAGACTTTCCGTTTGCTTCTTCTTCAACGTGGGCACAATAAACTGGCTGATCATGGATCTTTATTGGGATGCGGTCAATGAAATTCTTTTCTGGATGCTATATCATAGACGACAAGGTAGCCAATACATCGACGAACTCATTCTTAACTCTGGGAACATGCTGGAACTCCGTCCTCGTGAACCTCTTTCTTAATTCTTGTACATGATGAAAATATGGGATTATCTTGGAGTTCTTGGTTGCCCATTCTTCACGCACCTGATGTATGAGTAGGTCTGAATCTCCAATCACTAGCAACTCTTGAATGTTCATGTCAATGGCCATCTTGAGCCTTAAGATGCAGGCTTCGTACTCGACCATGTTGTTGGTGCAGGGGAACCTGAGTTTGGCAGATACCAGATAATGCT
The DNA here is from genome assembly GCF_000715075.1 of Nicotiana tabacum. Classification (NCBI taxonomy): domain Eukaryota; kingdom Viridiplantae; phylum Streptophyta; class Magnoliopsida; order Solanales; family Solanaceae; genus Nicotiana; species Nicotiana tabacum. Next base: position 67,536,932 of record NC_134086.1, on the reverse strand, counting down.
GACTCGTTTTTGATACTAGGACTGCTCCTATGCCAACTCCTTTAAAGTTTTCCGCTCCATCAAAAAACATTCTCCAACCGTCATAGGATTCTACAATGTCTTCTCCTATGAAGGATACCTCTTCGACAGGAAAATACGTTTTTAGCGGTTCTTATTCTCCATCCACGGGATTCTCAGAAATGTGGTCTGCCAGTGCTTGTCCCTTGATAGCTTTCTGAGTTTACACAATATAGAACTCACTCAATAGGATTTGCCACTTGGCTAGCTTGCCAGTAGGCAAGGGCTTCTGAAAGATGTACTTCAATGGATACATCCTTGATATGAGATATGTGTTATAGGCGCATAAGTAATGTCTCATCTTCTGAGCTACCCAAGTCAAAGCACAACAGGTGCGCTCTAATAGAGAATACCAGGCCTCGTACGGGGTAAACTTCTTACGGAGGTAATAGATGGCGTTCTCCTTCCTCCCCATTTCATTATGTTGCCCCAGAACGGAACCGAAAGCTCCATCCAATACTGCATGGTAGAGTAATAAGGGTCTACCTAGCTCAAGCGTTACCAAGACTGGTGGTGTTGACAAGTACTCATTGATTCTGTCCAAGGCTTTTTGGCAGTCATCGGTTCATTTGGTGGCGGCATCTTTCTTCGATATCTTAAAGATTGGCTCACAGATAACCGTAGACTGTGCTATGAACCGGCTGGTGTAGTTAAGTCTTCCCAAGAAACTCATCACCTCCTTCTTGTTCTTTGGTGGTGGTAGTTCTTGAATGGCTTTGACTTTTGATGGATCCAGTTCTATTCCTCGGCGACTCACAATAAATCCTAGCAATTTTCCAGCGGGAACCCCAAATGCGCACTTTGTTGGATTCAGTTTTAGGTTGTACCTTCGCAATCTATTGAAGAACTTCCTCAAATCTTCCATGTGATCAGTGGCCTTCTTGGACTTGATGATGACATCATCTACATATACCTCAATCTCCTTTTGTATCATATCATGAAAAATGGTAGTCATGGCCCTCATGTTGGTGGCCCCTGCATTCTTTAGGCCGAACGGCATCATCTTGTAACAGTACATTCCCTACGGCGTAATGAAAGCCATTTTCTCGGCATCTTCTTCATCCATCTAGATCTGGTGATAACCAGCGAAACAATCTACAAATGACTGCATTTCATGCTTGACGCAATTGTCAATCAGGATGTGTATGTTCAGCAAAGGGAATTCATCTTTCGGACTGGCCCGGTTGAGATCCCGGTAGTCGACACAAATTCGGACCTTCCCATCTTTCTTTGGTACCGGTACGATGTTGGCTAACCATGTCAGGTATTCTACTACCCTGAGAACCTTAGATTTGTCTTTTTTAGTGACTTCTTCCTTGATTTTCAAACTCATATCAGGCTTGAACTTTCTGAGACTTTGCTTTACCGGCAGACATGTTGGATCGGTTGGCAGTTTGTCAGCCACAATAGACGTACTTAGACCAGTCATGTCATCATATGATCAGGCGAATATGTCCTTGTACTCCCTTAGAAATTATGTGTATTCCTTCTTTTCTGATGGCGATAAGTGAACGCTGATTCGTGTTTCCTTGATATTTTCTGCATATCCCATGTTGACAATTTTTGTCTCGTCCAGGTTGGACTTAGGTCTGTTCTCAAAGTTCTCAACTTCTTTGACAATCTCATCTGGTATGTCATCCTCCTCCGAATCAGTGTCTGTTTGTTGTGTTGTCTAAATGCATGTCATAGTCATTAGTTCATCAAGATAAGTAATAGTAATATTGTATAAGTAAACTAATGAGAGAAAAATAATAATAAGTGTTGATTTATAAGAAAAGTCAAAATGCTTTGATAAATTGCATAACTGTTTGAATATTGGAGATCTTATTACGAGAATAAAAATGCGAAAAGAAAATCATTTAGTAAAAAAAATGGTACATCATGCTTGATTTAGCCTTGCTACCCCGAGGCTCGTCGGGCTCTGGTTGTCCTGATGGTCTAGTTATTGAGGCGTGCCCCTCTGCTTATAGCCTGTATAGAAGGGCCTTCCTCCCCCTCCTCCTCGAGAACAACACAACAGCCCATGTCATTGTCTTCTAGGAACAAGTTCTTCACTGCCGCAAGCGCTTCTTCTTCATTTGACCCATAAACAATGTCAGCGTGTTGGAAAGTCTACTTCAAATGCAGTATTGGCTGCTCCAGTGGATAGTAAGGAATGCGCCATGGTGGTGACCAATTGTTGAATTCTTCCCAGGTGTACTTGTATCCTATACCGAAAGTAGTGCCATGTTTCTTGAGCTTTATGGGCTTAGCGATTCCTTGGAGATTCTTGCCGAGCCCCTTGCCAGGTTCGTACCAACTCCAATTCAGTATACTCTCAATTTTATTATCCCACCATTTGTCTTTGTCAATAATATTTACCCGTTCAATATGGTGGTAAGTCTCTCCACCTAGCTTCCTTCTTCCTTCAATTGACGGAATGGTCTGGTGACTGTATATAGGGTTGCTACCGCCACCGTGGATGATCACCTCTTGATGATTCCATTCAAATTTTACTGCCTGATGCAGTGTTGATGCTACAGCCCCAACGGCATGGATCCAAGGTCGTCCCAATATTAGGTTGTAAGATGCTGGTACGTCTATCACCTGGAAATCAACATCGAACCATGTTGGCCCCATTTGCAAGCATAGGCTAATCTCCCCAATGGTGGACCTTTGAGAACCATCGAAAGCATTCACATTGATAGCTCCGTCCTTTATCTCGTGTAGTCCTTTACCCCACTTCTTGAGTGTTGCCAGTGGAGAGATGTTGAGGTTGGACCATCTATCGATCAGGATTCTGGTGATAAAATAGTCCTCGCATTGCACGGTGATGTGTAGTGCCTTGTTGTGACCCATCCCCTCAGGTGGCAGCTCGCCCTCATGAAAAGTGATCTTGTGGCTCTCCAACACTTGTCCTACCATGTTAGCCATTTCCCCTCCAGTGATGTTACTTTGTACGTATGCTTCACTCAGCACCTTCAGCAGAGCGTTCTTGTGTGCTTTGGAATTTTGTAGCAAAGCAAGAATGGAGATTTGTGCTGGTCTTTTGTTCAACTGCTCGATGACCGAGTATCCTTGGCCTATATCTTTCTCCAAAGATCATATGGATCTGTCTCAATGATGGGTGGCCGGTTGGAGGCCTGCTTGCTTGACTTGGCTTGATGTTCCGAGGTATAAACTCTACCAGTTCTTATCATACCCTATGTGGAAACAGTCTCATCGAACCTTAATTTTCCTTCTTGCGTCGGCTGTATAGTCCCAGGGTACAACCTTTGTATGGAATGGTGTCATGGTCAACATCGCCACTAAGACCGGCGCGGCTATCCTTACTCTGAATGGAGCATGTGCCTTGGGTGGCAAGACTGCAACTTCAAGCTGTATGGGTGCATTTGCCGGAGACATGAGTTCAACCTCAATTGGTGCTGGTGTCTTTGCAGATGATGTCGCTTCAAATTCAAGTGGCACAGACATAATACTTCAGTGTCCCCAGATGGCTAAATCTGGACTATGATTGGATTAAGAGTAACTATTGGCTTCTTAGGGTCATCGCCTTCTGCAATCAACATGATTGCTCCTTCAGGATCCTAGTCATCCTCTATTTCAATCATGTGAATGCCTCCAACCTTATGGTCTGGTATAGGGTTATTGTGGACATTTGGAGTGGGTTCCTTTGCCACAATAATCTTGTCATCAATTAAAGTCTAGATCTTGTCTTTCAAGAAACGACATTCATCTATGGTGTGACCTTTCATGCCGAAGTGGTATGCACAGGATTTGTTTGGGTTAACCTACTTAGAAGGGTTCTCAAGGGTTGCAGCAGGGATGTGGGTGATGTAATCAGTAGCTTTGAGTCTTTCATACAGTTGGTCAATGGGCTCCGCAATGGCTGTATATTTTTGGAGGTCTGCGATCAAAATTTGGCCGAGGTCTAGGGATGTTTTTGCGTGTAGGGGGTGATTGATAGTGAGATGGTTGAGTATTATAGGTTTGGTAGACATGAGAAGGTTGGGAGTATCTGGGTGAAGTAGGTTGATATGAGGGAGGTGGAAGTGATTGATAAGTGGGTGGTGGAGCTTGATAGGAGGGTGAGAGTACTTGGTAGTTCGGAGTAGGCTGATATGTGAGTGGAGGTATTGGTTAAGTTTGGTATTTGATAGGAGATTTGGTCCTTTGTGCAACCATCACGGCTCTCACGTCCCTTTTCTTGGACACACCACCGGACTATAAAGCTTTATTTGTAGCTTGCAAGGCCTCGAAGTTTGTAACGATACCACTTTTGATACCCTCTTCAATTCTTTCACCCAATTTGATAATTTCAGAAAATTTGTGGCTTTCAATCATCATTAGTCGTTCATAGTATTGCGGATCCTAAGCTCGGATAAAGAATTTGTTCATTTTTTCCTCTTCTAAGGCAGGTCTGACCTTAGCAGCTTCGGACCTCCCGCGAGTAGCATACTCGCGAAATGTTTCTATAGGCTTCTTCTTCAGATTTTGAATATAGAACACATCCGGTGCATTTTCTGTGTTAAACCTGAACCTGTCCATAAAGTCGGACGCCATGCTTACCCAGCTTGACCATTTCTTCGGATCTTGGCTGATGTACCAGGACAACGCATCTCCTTTTCAGACTCCTCATGAATAGCTTCTTGCGGATTCTCTCGTATTTCCCTACTCCAACCAGTTTGTCAAAGTATGTTCTCAAATGGACCCTTGGATCACCTGTACCATAAAACATTTTGAACTTTGGAGGTTTGTACCCCTCGGGTAGTTCGACATCGGGCTGTATGCAAAGATTTTCATAGTTCAGCCCCTCAATTCCCTTACTTCCTTCAATGCCTTGAATTCGGCTTGTCAACTTCTTAAGTTCCTCATCCAGGTTCCTGTTGAGCAGGTCTTTTTCATTAGACTCGGATGTGCATGAGATAGGTTGGGTAGAGTGTGGTATGGTCTCCACGTAGATGGGGGTGTTATAGTGGGTGTGAAAGTGGTCATTTGTGGAGTTTTGGCGTTCTAGGATGTGTAGTGGAGTATTGTTTGGGGTGTGGCAAGTATTGCATTGAGTTTTTGGTGGAACAGTGTGATGGTGAAGAGCCAGATGATTTTGTTTCTTTGGGATGTTTTGAGGTGGTGTAGGGTTTTGAGTGCTAGGAAAAGTGATATCCGGGGTGCTGAGGGAAAATGACAAACTTGCCAGATTCTGAACCTGATCGAGCTCTTCTTGAAATTTCAACAGCTTTTGTTCAAGTTGGGATACATTCTCCTTAGGAACCTGAGTACCATGGCCATTATTGGCCTCTATCCGTTCAGTTGAATTCTCTTTTCTGACGTTGTTCAAGTCTTCCATCTTGTCTTTGTTCTTGTTTTTGACAAGACTAAGAGGAGGAGTAGGTGGAGGGCCCCTGGATATCGTAGAATAGGATGATGTTTCCAGAGTGCATGAACTAACCTTTGGAGAGGGGAATAATAAAAATAAAAGGTAACCAAGTTAGTGAGGATCATAAAAAGATTGCAGTATTTAAACACATAGTGCAGGAATTTAGATCTTGTCCTTATTTGGGGACCTCTTTATGCCTGAGGTGGGCCTAGCGACAAATTGATTAGGAGAATATAGGATGCTAAATGCCTCATTTTATTGATAAATATAGACGAATCCCAAATTGACACTAAATGAAAAGGAAATAAAAATCACTAATGGCCATTGGCCTAATTACATTTTATAGAGCAAAAAGAAAAACTCCTATCTATTTGGTCCCAGAAGGACCTTCCCAGATTAATGTTCTCATTGATCAAATCCTCTAGTTTGCGTAGGTTCACCAGTAAAAATGCCTTTGCCAAATGTTCTCCTTCATTTCCCTCAACATCTTGGCAATGGGTGACTCTCTTCCTTACCTTTCCTTCCAATTCCAACATGCTATATTCCAGATATTCTAGCTTTTCACTTGATTTGGTAGCCCTCTATTTCCATTTATTGATTTGGTCATTTCACGGAAGATTCCTCAACCAGTCTAGCAAGAGTGAGGGTGTGCTAACCATACCGAAGCTAGGAACCCCGTTCTTCATATTTCTACAAGGTAAACAAGATTAGGCCCTTACCCCCACCAGACTTGACTATTAATATCAACAATTAGCATAAATCATTTAGTTCTCCAAATAAATGCACAGAATGTGGTGATGTCCATTTGGGTTCAGGGAAACCCAGTGGACTTTGGACAGGGCTATCTTAGAGGATCATTATGTGGACAATATAACTGACCTAGCTAGGTTTGACCATGATTCATACACAATTTGAACAGAGTAATATTTCTATGGGGTTTTAGATTGGTACCCTTGAGCGGACAACTCAAGGAGGAAGGCACGGAATCGTCGACTGCACCGCTGATCAACTGATTTTACCGTAAATATGCCTTTCTGAATTTAGGGGGTTAATGATATAGGAATAGCGCAACCACTCATTATAAGCATTGCTATGGTTTTGTTTGGCACGAGTGGAGTATGATGATGCAATAATTAAAAGCATGTTGGCACGTATTTGCTCGTTAAGAAAGCAATAAGTACAGAAGTTTTATAATTTAAACCAGTAATAAAGGAAAGAAATGAAGAAGATAAATCAGATTTGCTTTTGAAGAAGAAATTAAATGCTTAAACAAATTAAACAAATAATTGCACATAGGGAGGTACAAATTCACAAGAACAATCTAAAATGGTAAAAGCCTAAAAATCCCCAGTGGAGTCGTCATGCTGTCGCGCCCCCTTTTTTCCTCTTTGCATCGAAAAATCGGGTTTATGACATTATGGGTATAAGACAACTCATTCCTTTTGGGAACTGGGTTTTGAATTTTAAGAGTCGCCACCTAATGATTTAAGGTGCATTAGGACACCTATAGGGTTCATTTATAAGTTTGCTTGATAACCAGAGATAGGATAAGGGCTTGAAATTATCCTAGGGGAAGGTGTTATGCACCCCTCAGGATCCACTAGTATGGTTCTTGGCCAGATAGTTTTGTGAATTTGTACAGTTAGCAAATAGACAAGTATAGGCTCAAATAGTAGGGAATTTAGGTTTAAACACATAAGAGTTTGAAAGAATAATTAAAGGCGATATTTGAAAAAAGGAGTCACATTTTTTCAGATACTTGGGAATATAAAAGGAAAGGAAAAGGGGAGGGGGTCCTAGGTTTATTTATAATATGGATCACATCAATGCGATACTCAATATGACACTCCTCAGAAGAGGGGATACACGTGGTATTAGCGCACCGGTCATCATATCCATATCTACCCTTCCCACCCCGTCGAGGTATTAAAGTGCGGATTGGTCTCAACCACTATTGCATGCTATTACTCATTCCACTCCTATCCGTCCTAGAGGAACTTAGGACTACTATTCCTAAATAGAAGGGATATTAGGATGACTTTAGATTTCAAAAGGTGAAAAAGCTAAGGTGACATACAAAAAAAACACATAGGACTGCATATTAGGGTAAACATGTAAACAAGTAAAAGGTTCATGTATGCCTCCCCAAACAAAGCACATAAATAGCATGACTTAAAAACAGTTAGGGTCTGAATTTAAAGTGCTAAGGCAAGGAGAATTTTAATTATTGAGGCTGACCAATTTATTATATAACTCAGATAAGAAGTCCGAATTAGGCCAGCCTGCTAGTTGTAGCAGTTACTGATTAACAAAGGTGGATTAAGTTTTTATTGTCGTTATCACCTAATGATCGCCTAAGTGTTTGGGTGAGATCTTATAAACATGATATCTGTTGCTGATTCAGAATGTAGTAAAGCAGTAATAGTTCTACAACAAACGATTTGAGATCCTATAGATATGCTTTCTAAACCGTGTTGAATAAAGGAGCAGGGCTATTTAAAACTAACTCAGAATAATACGAGTTAGGCTGATTTTAAACTAGAATGGTTTTAGATTTTATAGATGTTGATATCTATTATTGCTAATATGAATTCCTATAAACATGATATCTAGTTGAACGTGAAATGAAGCAGGCAGTATTTACTTGAATCCTATAGGCATAATTTCTATAAAGGTATTGATTTTAATGATGTCGGATTGTAACCACTTAGATCCTAAGAGCATGGTGTCTAAGCGTGGTAATAAACATGGAGAATTGAAGACAAACCCTATAGGAATATTATCTAAAAGTAGAGTTAGACATGCAGAATTTTAAAGAAAACAGATCTTATAGGCATGATATCTAAATACAGAGTTAAACATGTAGAATTTAAAACAACAGATCTTATAGGCATGATATTTACCCTTAAGCATGCACAATTACCCAACCCTTTTCACTAGCCAATCCCAATGTTTATTACAAATTATTACAAACTAAATAATGAATTGCGTCAGAAAAGTGTAAAAGAAGAAGTTACAACCAGAGGAAGCCTGATTCTTGAATTCCTCTCTGAGTTATGGAATAAACCACCTCAAATGCCATTTTTTCCAAAGCCTTTCTCAGACTTGAGTGTGTCAAAGTTCCGTAAGGGTCTCAAGGGACCCCGGGCAGTGCTTACACCTAAGTTTGCATAACCAGATAGAGATGGGTGCAGTGTAGAAGGGCCAGCCCTTATGTGTCCAAGTTCAGAGGGAGCTCATGGGTCCCCAGGCAAGGCTCACATATGAGGCGCATAACCTAAGACTAAGAGTATAGTGGAAATGTAGGAGTAGAGTTTTTTTTAACTGGGTTGAGAATAGTAAGGTGTAAGGTAATTTGAAAACTGTAATAGTAAAGCTAACACTATACAGAATCAACATTTTTGTACAAAGGGGTCAGGGGTTTGGGAATACATTGCAGGAAGCATATGACCTAAGATGGGTCAGGTTTGGACATGCACAACAATAGCTGGTGTTGGCATGCCCATAAACCAGCCGGAGAACACAACACATAAAGGGGATATGAAGTATATGACCCCAGGGAGGTTCATATTATGGTCATGCACAGCAATGTCTAATGCTGACATGCCCTCAAACAAACTAAAGAACACAAATAAATTGGGGATATGGGGGTTTGGGATTCATAAGTCATAATAGGTAACTTACAGAGTTGATACATAAGAAAAATACATTAATTCAGAAGAGAAAGGGGCAGATTACAGCATGCTTGGTAATGTAACTAGATTAAACACAAGCAGGAAACAAGCAAGAGTGAAGAAAATAGTAAAGAAACATGTTGTTGTTGATGCTCGAAGATTAATTAGAACATACCAGTAAAGTGGCAAATGCAGAAAGAAAAGTAAGCAAATTTCCACAGTCTAGCCTTGGCTTTCAGCCGGCTAGACAAGGCAGCAACACAAGTAGTAACAGAGAAAAGAGAGAGGGCTTTGAGTGAAGTGTGTGTTCTGAACTCAAGTGGTTCGTGTCAGTTCGAAAGAAGAGAAAGTGCAGGGTATTTATAGCTTCTGAAAACGAGTGAGAAATAAAGTACCATGTAAGTTTTAATACAAATATAGAAACAATCAACAGTCAGAATCAATTGCACAAGTGACTCCCTTAAATTAAGGAGTCACTGTTTAACGGGTAATGACAGATTCAAAATAAGGAAAGAAGATCAATTTAGAGACAAACTAATTATTGCCATAAAAGGAGTAGTAAAAGCAATGAGTAAGTAATCAAGTATAAGTACAGAAATATGCTTATTTTGGGAAAAGATTCAGCAAGGCAAAATAAGGAAAAAATCAATTAACTTTAATAGGAGAGTGAAATTAGAGTTCATAAAAGAAAGTTTTTGAAATCAGTCCCACGATTGAGATAAATTAAAGAAGAAACATGTTTCCGCACTTCAGTATATACATAAAGTGAACAGGGTCATCAGACATGCGAGGTTAAACACATTGGCAAAAGAGATAATCACAAGCATGCAGTAGTGGCAGAAATAAGCTAGGGTTCAGTAGTAAAACAAATATTCGAAGCATTGTAATTAAGTAGGTCAAGTCACATTGAATCAATAGTGAAGAAAACAGAGTATCTGAAACATGCAAAGGTCTCATAGTAGTAGGTTAGGAAACATTTTGAAAATTTAGGGTTTTCGACAAAAGTTGAGTTAGAAAGATAGTAAAACTCATAATCAGATGAGTCACATAAAGAAAATAAAGTCTAAAACAAAAGCTTTCAGTCGAGTCAAGTACTCAAACAAATAATTTCAGCCCCAAAGACCTAGGGCTTTTCAACAACAATCGAGTATTAAAATGGTAACACAAATAAATCAAACAAGAACGAGGAACTTAATTAAACAAGTATACATTTAAATAAACAGCTTCGGGATTCGAATAAGACCCAAAAGAAATTAGGGTTTTCAACATGCTGACTTAAGTAGAAGACATGCATAACAAGTAGTTCGGGCATAGTAAAGTCATAAAAAACATCAAGAATTAGAGAAAATATTTTTGAAATAACTTAAAGGAAAACCCAATGAAGAGTCGTTTTGAAAACAACGTTGAAGAACCATTGAGAAAAATGCTTAAAAGTTCATGGGAAGCACATATCTAAGGTAGATTTGAAAGAAATTGAAAGATCTTAGAGATTAGGGTTTCAGAAAACCCAAAAGAAAACGAGAAAGATCGCAAAAGTTAATGATCTAACCAGAAAATGCCAAGGACCCGCCTTGAAAGACCATGGATGGCCAGGAAAGGTCGTGGATGGTCGGAGGAAGACCATGAACACCAGTCGAGCAAGGACTGGACTAAACTCCTTCGAAGTCTAGTCGTGAAACCATAGAACCAAACACATAGAAGCCATGGAAAGCTGGTACATGTCTCAAATGACCACGGAAGGCCATGGATTGGGTAGGTATTAGGGTGGATTAGGGTGTAGTTTGATGGCGGCAGCTAGGGTTTGTAGGAGTTTCAGAGAGAGTTGAGAGAGAAAAGGGATTCAAGGGCATTGGTAGGCGAGACATGAATTAGGTTTGGGGGTCTTTTGGGTTTAATTATGAAAGGGCAGCCGGTGGCCGTTGATCTAAATGATCAACGGCTAGGATTACAGGGGTTAGGTGGGGATCCGGGTTGGGTTGTGTGAATTGGGTTAGGGGGTCGAGTTTGAGTTGCAACTGGGTTGGAGAATTGGGTCTTGATTTGGGCTCAATTTTAGGCTAAAACTGAAATAAAATCTGGCTAGATTTTAAATAGCCATTTTCCCATTTATTTTATGAAGAAATAGCAAATTAATTTCTGAAAATAAATTGAAAGTACTAAAATGTTTTATAACATATAATTATCAATTTAAAATTACTGGACTTAATTTTTATAAATGTAAATGCAATTAAATCCTAAAAGAGGCTAATATTGCAATTATATGCAACTTAGCTTTAAAAATACTAAATAAATTTGTAAAAAATATGAAAAAATCATCTTGGCTATATTTTAACGTAAATGTGAAAATCCAATAAAGGAATTACAAAAAATAAAATTTTGGAAATAATTATTGCGTTTTTATGGATAAAAATAGGGAAATAAACTGATTTAAAAACCTTTAAAAATAAAGGAAGAAAATACTAAAACATTTGGAAATACTTATATATGCATACATATGCTATTTTGAAGGTATTTTCATATTGAAAAATATACAGGGAAAATTTAGGTATCAATAGGGACTTCATGCCTCATATTTCTGCAAGACAAACAATGTTAGGCCCTTACCCCCACCAGACTCGTCTATTTAATACCAACAATTAGCATGAAACATTTAGTTCTCCAAATAAATGCACAGAACGTGATGATGTCCGTTTGGGTTTAGAGAAACCTAGTGGACTTTGGACAAGGCTATCTTAAAGGATCATTATGTGGATAACATAACTGACCCGGCTAGGTTTTACCATGATGCATGCACAATTTAAAACAGAGTAAGGTTTCTATGGGGTTTTAGACTGGTACCCTTGAGCGGACAACTCAAGGGGGAAGGCACGGAACTGTCGACTGCACCGCTGATCGACTAGTTTTACTGCAAATAATCCTTTCCGAATTTAGGGGGTAATGATATAGGAAGGGCACAACCACTCATCAAACGTTGCTATAGTATTTGTTTGGCACGACTGGAGTATGATGTTGAGCATGATAATTAAAAGTATGTTGTCAGTTATTTGCACATTAAGAAAGTGATAAATACAACAGTTTCATAATGTAAAGCAATTATAAAGGAAGGAAACAAGAAAGATATGTCAGTTTTGCTTTTGAAGAAGAAATTAAATGCTAAAAGAAATTAAACAAGTAATTGCACACAGGGAGGGTACACATTCACAAAAACGATATGAAATGGTAAAAGCCTAAATATCCCCAGCAGAGTCGTCATGCTGTCGCGCCCCCTTTTTACTTCTGAGGAATCGAGTTCATGATATTTGGTTGGGAAAACTATTTCCTTTTGGGAAAGGGGTTTTGCAAATTTTGAAGAGTCTCCACCTAACGATTTTAAGGTGCATTAGGACACCTATAGGGTTCATTCATAACTACGTTTGGTAACTAGAGATAGGGTAAGGGCTTGAAATTATCCTAAGAGGAAGGTGTTAGGCACCCCTCAAGATCCACTAGTGTGTTTCCCGGCCAGACAGTTTCTGTGCATTTGTGCAATTAGAAAATAAACAAGCATGGCTCCAATATTAGGGGATTTAAATTTAAAGACACAAGTGTTTGAAAACAATTAGTGAAAGGTGAAATTTTGAAAAGAATTACAATCTAAAGCATGCTTATGAATGTAAAGGGGTGTCTTAGGTTTGTTTGTAATATGGACCACATCAATGCAATACCCGGTATGGCACTCCTCAAATAGGGGCTACACATGGTATAAATGTATCGGTCATCATATCTGTATCTACCCTTTCCCGCCCCGTAAAGGTAATTAAAGCGAGGGTTGGTCCCGACCCCTATTGCATGTTGTTACCCGTCCTTTCTATCAGTCCCGGAGGAATTTAGGACTTCTATCCAATGAGAGAGGTTCTAGGCTGACCCTCAGGTTTAAAGGCAGAATGATAGGCGACAAACAAGAACATATAGGACTGCTTTTAAAGGGAGCATGGAAGACAAATGAAATGCTCAAATATACCCCCCACATACTGTGCATATGAACATCATGACTCATACACAAATAAGGTCTGAATTTTGAATCCTAAATCATGGTATCTAAGTGATAACAACAGAACCAGATTTATTGCATGACTCAAAAAAGAAGTCCGAATCAGGCTTGCCTACTAATTTTAGCATGCTGGCAAGGACAATTCTGTTTTTATTTAAGCAATTACGTAAGGCTTGCCTAGCGTAAAGCAATATGCAGCAGTTATTCCAAATTATTAAAATAGTTTGGAGATGGTTTTTTACCAAAGAGCATGTTGTTCTAATTGATACGAATGCAGAGATTATTACCAATTTTATTCAGAAAACATCATGATGTGAGATTATTTTTATTACCTTTTCATGAATCAGTAATTAACTAGGCATCTTAAACGAAAATGCAAACAGGATCCTAGGACATGATATCTAATATGCACATGCAAATGACAGGATTGTCAAAAAAATAGAACCCCTAAGGCATGATTTCTAAATGCGCACAAGAGTTGCAGAATTATTGAAATATGACTTCTGAAAGTACAAGAGTAACAACTTTTATGCCAATGTTATTATTGTCCTAGAGGCAGGATTTCTAAGTGATATACATAAAACATGGATTAGTGATGGATGAGATGCTGAAGGAAGAAACATGGGTCCTAAGAGCATGATTTCTAATGCATGTATGAACCCTAAGCATGATTTCTATTACGCAATTAGGAATATAAACCTAGCAACATGTTTTCTACCCTTTAACAACTATAGCATGCATATTTACCCCATCTATTTTCACTAGCCAACCCCAATACTTGTTTACAACAAGTTATTATAGACCATCCTTGAAATGAATTACATAAATAGCAACGAAATAAGAAGTTACACTATAGGAAGACTAATTAGGACTTCTTTTCTGAGTTATGTAATCAATCACCTCATGTGCTAAGGTTGTTTCGTAGCTTTTCCTCGTATATAGGTGTGTCAGAGTTCCATAAGGACCTCAAGGGATCCTGGACAGTGCTCACACCCAGAAGGCATAACCAAGACATAGTAAGTGCAGTGTGGAAAGGCCAGCTTTTATGTGACCAAGTTCAGAGGGAGCTCAAGGGTCCCAAGGCAAAGCTCACACAAAATGGGCAGAACCTAGTGGTCTAAGAATATATGTGAGAGTGCTTGACATAGATTTAAAAGAGTTAAGTTGGAAAACAATTTTGAAACATCATGTTTGAAATACGTTTGCAAAATAACAGAACAGTTTTGAAAAAAAGAGAAGGGAATAGGAGCAACAATAACTTGGAACAAGACATCACACACAGAGCAAGTTCAAAGGATAGTACAATTTCAATAGTCACAAGCAGGGGAGTAAGGGGTTGGGGACATAGAGGGACCAAATCAGAAATACATAAAACATGGATGAGAAGAGAAGCATTTAGTCCAGCAAGCACAAAAAACAAGTAGCAACTGATTGGCCTACAAACTACTACTTCAAAGAGTTAACAGGGGAATCATGCTTGAAATTAGAATAGTAACAAGACATAGGGATAGGGTATGGGAGTAGTCATGCAGGGGTCTATTACACATAATTAGTCATGACTTAGTGTTAATCAAGTACATTAGGAGGCATACTAGTTGAGGGACATAAACAGGAACTCAAGTATACATGTTAATTACATTTGAACAAGAGAGGGTAGAACTTAAGCATGCTGAATAAATCAGTAAACAAGAAGTGCAATTGAAGAACATGAGCCATTAGGTCAGTGCAGATAGAGACATGGATTGGCAAATAATGGACCACATAGAGTTGAGCTTCAGAATTGAACTAGGAACATACCAGTTAAAGAAGCAAAGTGCAGAAAAGTAAAGCAAGTAGAGTTTCACAGTCTAGCCTTGGCTTTCAGTTGGCTAGACAAGTAGAAGCACAAGTAGTAGAGAAATAAGAGAGAGTTTGAGTGTGATGTGTGTGTTCTGAACTAATTGTTTGTGTCTTATGGTAAAGATAGGGTAGAGTATTTATAATTTGAGAACAGGTAGGAAAATAAGGTAATAAGTACTGAATTAGATAATTATATGTAACGATCCAAAAGGGTCATCACCTGTTTCTAATTGAAATCGATGTCTCCGAGGCCTTGAAAACCTCATTTAGAGTTTCCTCGATTTGTGTGCGCAGTCCAGGCGTGTAGACGGAAAGCTTAAATGTGAAATCTTGTGAAAATTGCTAAGTTTTGACCTCGAAATGAATAAATTTGACTTCGGTCAACGTTTTAGTTAAACGGACTCGGACCTGTGATTTGACGATCCCGGAGGGTCCGTAGGAAAATATGGGACTCGGGCGTATGCCCGGAATCAAATTCCGAGGTCCCCAGCCCGAGTTATGCATTTTTAAGTGAAATTGTTCTCTGAAAATGTTTAAAGAAAATGGAAATAAAATCTGATTAGAAATCAATGGTATCGGGACCGTATTTTGGTTCCGGCGCCTGATACGAGTCTTATATATGTTTTGAATCACTCCTGTAATATTTGGTCAAAATGGACGTCGTTTGACGTGATCCGGACCCAAATTGGGAAAATTGATGTTTAAAAGGAAATCTGAGAAATTTCATGGATCTTGAGGCTCAATTCGATGTTCATGATGTTATATTGGTGATGTGATCACACGAATATGTTCGTAGGGTGTTTTTGAGGTAGTGTGCATGCTTGGTTTAGAGTTTTGAGGGCTCGGGTGAGTTTCTAGTAGGTTCCGGGATTCCTTAGGCTTTAGAAGATTAGATGTTGCAGGTTCAGGAATTTTGACAGGTCTCTGAACCCTATTGCGTGGTCCGCGAGCAATCACGTACGGCCGCGAAGGGGCCAGCACGGCCGCGGTCGCCTTGAGCGGTCCGCGGTGGGTGATATGCGGTCGCGGTCGGCTTGGTGCGGTCCGCACGGGGCAATGGTCCGCAGGTCTTCAGGGATCCTACGCGCCCGCGGACCTTCTTGCGCGGTCCACGGTGGGAACTTCAGAGGGGTATAAATACACGTGACTTTCAGTTATTTTACACTTTTCAAAACCCCAAAACATAAGAGGCAATTTTCCAAACAACTTTTCTTCTCCAAAATGATTGGTAAGTGATTTCTAACTTATTTTCTTCACTTCTTAACATCTTTTAACATGATTTCAACTTCAAATCAAAGATTTTCATATGGAAATTGGGTGATGTGGGTATAACCTAGTTTTTTCTAAAATTAGGGATTTGGACCACAATTTGAGGTTTGATTTCAAAATAAACCATATATTTGAATTTGTGGGGGAATGGGTAATCGGGTTTTGGTCCGAACCTCGGGTTGCGACCACGTGGGGCCGGGGGTGAATTTTGACTTTTGTGTAAAACTTTGGAAAACTCAATTTCATGCATTGGGGTTGATTCATTTATCATTTATTAATGTGATTAAGTAACTTATGACTAGATTCGAGCGGATTGGTGGTAGAATCAAGAGGTAAAGCTATAATTGAGACTTGAGTGGTGTTCAAGACATCGAGATAAATGTTTGGTTCAACCCTAGCTTGAGGGATTAGGAGTTGAGTCATATTTTCCTATCTGCTTCTTGTTGAGTACAACGTATAGGCATGAGGACGAGTATCTATACGTTGGTGTCAAGCATGACCGTGGGTCTTAACTTGAAAGTTGTTGTGTTTTTGAATGACACCTTGTATACGTTAATTAATGATCCTCTATGATTAAGTATTTCCATTAATTGAACTGAGTACTAGATAAGTGAGATTGGTTATAGCTGATTCTCCCTTGTCGGGATGACTATTTCGATATCCTTGTTCCCTTGCCAGGAAGTTATTATATTACTTATGTTCCCTTGCCGGTATTTCTTGTGATTGTGTGATGAACTAAGATGGGAGCGGGTGGTACGCCTACCATAAGATATTATGAAATGGGAGCGGGTGGTACGCCTACCACAAGACATAATAAAATGGGAGCGGGTGGTACGCCTACCATGAGATAGAATGAAATGGGAGCGGGTGGTACGCCTACCACAAGATTGATGAAATGGGAGCGGGTGGTACGCCTACCACAAGATATTATGAAATGGGAGCGGGTGGTATGCCTATCACAAGATATTATGAAATGGGAGCCGGTGGTACGCCTACCACAAGATATTATGAAATGGGAGCGGGTGGTACGCCTACCATGAGATAGAATGAAATGGGAGCGGATGGTACGCCTACCACAAGATTGATGAAATGGGAGCGGGTGGTACGCCTACCACAAGATATTATGAAATGGGAGTGGGTGGTACGCCTACCACAAGATATAATGAAATGGGAGCGGGTGGTACGCCTACCACAAGATAGAATGAAATGGGAACGGGTGGTACGCCTACCACGAGATATGAGAAATGGGATCGGGTTGCACGCCTGTAACAAGAGGAAACTGAAAGTGAAAGTTGCCTTTATTTTCTTCATTTGTGATAGGAGTTATAGTGCTAGCTTTCTTATTATTCCCTATTATTTCTTTTAACTGTTATCCCCGAAGCATGTTCCCCTTCTCCAGCTTTAACTGCTTATTACTTGTTTACGTTTCCTCCATATATTATATAACTGTACAGGTTTATCTGGAGTCTGGTCCTAGCCTCGTCACTACCTTGTCGGGGTTAGGCCAGACACTTACCAGCACATGGGGTCGGCTGTGCCGATACTACGCTCTGTGCTCTTTTGCACAGATCCAGGTTTTGGACAGCAGCAGTAGCGCGGGAGCCAGCCTTCAGTCCAGTGAGACACTGAGGTAGCCTTGTAGGCATTCGCAGGCCCAGTGTCTCCTCTATCTTTTATTTCCATCTGTTATCTCATATATTCAGACAAACAGTTTATATTTTCTTTCAAACGGTTGTATTTAGCACTCTTAGAAGTTCGTGAGTAATGTGACACCAGTTCTTGGGTAGAGGCATATGTTGATTCTTGCATTATTGTTCAGTTTTCTTTTTATTTAAGTCTTCCGCATATTTAATTAATTCTGTTGCTTTCATGCTATCGCCGATAATTGTTAAAAGAAGTATTGTTAACGATGTAAGCAGTTAAGAATTGGCTTGCCTAGCTCTCATTAGTAGGTGCCATCACGACTCCCGAGGGTGGGAAATCCGAGTCGTGACAAGTTGGTATCAGAGCTCTAGGTTACATAGGTTTCACAACTCATGGACAAGCTTAGTAGAGTCTGAGGGATCGATACGGAGACGTCTGTATTTATCCCCCAGAGGCTACCGAGTTAGGAAAACTTCACTTTTGTTCTTTCTTGTCGTGCAGATTTGTTCCTCAAATGCTAATTGAACATCTACTCTGTTCTTCGCATATGGCGACAACACGCACTTCCTCATCTACTTCTCAGCAGCCCGAGACCCCTACAGCAGCTCCCACTAGGGGCAGAGGGTGAGGCCGAGGCCATGCTAGAGGCCGAGGTAGGGGCAGAGCTCAGCCCCGAGCAGCGGCATCAGTGGTGGAGCCTCAGGTTGATTATGAGGAGGAGGCTCCAGCCCTAACAGTTTTGGTGGGCCCAGCTCAGGTCCTAGAGGGGTTTATCGCTACCCCAGTTCTTTAGGACGCTCTGGTTCGATTGGTAGGCCTTATGGAGAGCGTCACCCGAGCAGGTTTGCTTCCTGTAGCACTAGCCACTTCTTAGGCTGGAGGAGGGGCTCAGACTCTTGCTACATGCACTTCAGAGCAGGTAGCTCCCTAGATTCAGGTTCTAGCGGTTCAGCCAGTGATGGTAATTCAGCCGGGTGTAGTGGTTCAGACCGGCGATCGAGTGGCTATGTCCGCTGATGCTTTGTGGAGACTGGACAGATTCACCATGCTTTTCACTACTACTTTCAGCGGAGCTCCTTCTGAGGATCCCCAGGATTTCCTATACAGCTGCCACGAGGTTCTTAGGAACATGGGCATTATTGAGACCAATGGGGTCGATTTTGCTACATTTCGCTTATCTAGATCTGCCAAGACTTGGTGGAGGGATTATTGCTTAGCAAGACAAGCCGGATCGCCATATTTGACATGGGAGCAATTTTCAGTGTTGTTTCTAAAGGCAAGTCTATCGGAGGCAGTTTGAGCGCCTTCAATAGGGTTCCATGATGGTCACTCAATATGAGACCAGGTTCATCGATCTAGCTCGCCATGCTCTTCTCATACTTCCCACTGAGAGATAGAGGGTGAGGAGGTTTATTGATAGTCTTATTTATCCGATTCGTCTTCAGATGGACAAAGAGGCCAAGAGTGAGATTACATTTCAGGAGGCGGCCAATGTGGCAGGCAAAGTTGAGATGGTTATGTCACAAGGAGGTGGTCATGTGTCGGATAAGCGGCCCCGTCATTCAGGTAGATTCAATGGTACCTCGTCTGGAGGTAGAGATTCATATGGCAGAGGCCATCCTCCTAGGCCCTTTCAGACAGCTCTTCAGGTCTCCCATGGTACTTCAGGTGGTCGCGGTTCTCAGACGCACTATTCTGATCAACAGCCTTACAGTGCACCATCAGCACCTATCAGTGCACTGCCGCTTCAGAGTTTCCAGTGTCGTCAGCCCTAGCAACCGAGGGCTTGTTTTACTTATGGCGACACGAGGCAAATTTCTAGGTATTACCCTCGATCTTCGAGAAGTTCTCCGCATCAGGGTTCTCGTGCTATGGTACAGGTACCAGATGTCCCACAACCTCCCCAGTCAGCTAGAGGCGGGGGCAGAGGTGCTAGAGGTGGAGGTAGAGGTCCTAGAGATGGAGCACAAGCCACCAGAGGTGGAGGCCAACCAGCAACAGGCCGTCCTAGAGAGGCAGTTCAGGGTGGTGGGGCCCAACCCCGATGTTATGAACTTCCAGCCAGGCCCAAGGCTGTCTCTTCAGATGTAGTCATTACATGTACTATACTGGTTTGTGATATAGATGCTTCAGTGCTATTTGATCCATGGTCTACGTATTCGTATGTGTCATCTTATTTTGCCCCGTACCTGGTCATGCCTAGTGATTCATTGAGTATTCCTATTTATGTGTCTACACCGGTGGGTGATTCTATTGTGGTCGACCGAGTTCATCATTCTTGTATTGTAGTGCTTGGGGGTCTTGAGACCCGTGTTGATTTGTTGCTTTTAGACATGGTCGACTTCGATGTTATATTGGGAATGGATTGGTTATCCCCGTACCATGCTATCTTGGATTGCCATGCCAAGACCGTGACCTTAGCCTTATCAGGTTTGCGCCTTTTAGAGTGGAGAGGGACTCCTGGTTATTCTACCCGAAGTGTTATTTCGTATGTGAAGGCTCGGTGTATGGTCGAGAAAGGGTGTTTTGCATATTTGGCTTATGTTCGTGACTCCAGTGCTGAGGTTCCCTATATTGATTATGTGCCCATGGTTCATGAGTTTCCTGAGGTTTTTCCTTCAGACCTGCCGGGGATGCCACCCGATCGGGATATTGATTTCTGCATTGATCTTGCTCCGGGAACTCAGCCCATTTCTATTCCGCCATATCGTATGGACCCGCCGGAGTTGAAAGAGTTAAAGGAATAATTGCAGGATTTGCTTGAGAAGTGTTTCATTAGACCTAGTGTTTCGCCTTGGGGTGCACCGGTTTTGTTTGTAAAGAAAAATTATGGTTCGATGAGAATGTGCATTGATTACCAGTAATTGAACAAGGTTAAAATTAAGAATAAGTATCCACTGCCGAGGATTGATGATTTGTTCGATCAGCTTCAGGGTTCCAAGGTATTTTCAAAGATTGACTTGAGATCTGGCTACCACCAGTTGAGAATTAGGGCATCCGATGTCCCTAAAACAGCTTTCGGCACTCGGTATGGGCATTATTAGTTCTTGGTTATGTCATTCGGGTTGACCAATGCCCCAACATCATTTATGGAGTTGATGAACCGAGTGTTCAGGCCTTATTTGGACTTGTTTGTGATAGTCTTTATTGATGATATCCTGATATATTCCCGCAGCCAGGAGGAGCACGAGCAACAACTCAGAGTGGTTCTTCAGACTCTGAAGGATAGTCAGTTATATGCTAAGTTCTCGAAGTGTGAGTTTTGGTTGAGTTCAGTGGCATTCCTGGGTCACATTGTATCAGTAGAGGGTATTCAGGTTGATCCAAAGAAGTTTGAGGCAGTCTAGAACTGGCCTAGATCAGCATCAGCTACAAAGATTCGGAGTTTCTTGGGATTGGCAGGCTACTATCGTCGGTTCGTGGAGGGGTTCTCATCTGTTGCAGCCCCGATGACCAGGTTGACCCAGAAGGGTGCCCAGTTCAGATGGTCGGACGAGTGTGAGGCGAGCTTTTGGAGGCTCAAGACAGCCCTGACTACGGCGCCGGTGTTAGTTTTGCCCACAGGTTCAGGGCCTTACACCGTTTATTGTGATGCATCTCGCATTGGACTTGGTGCAGTGTTGATGCAGGATGGCAAGGTCATTGCCTATGCTTCGAGGCAGTTGAAGGTTCATGAGAAGAACTATCTAGTGCATGATTTGGAGTTGGCAGCCATTGTTCACGCATTGAAAATTTGGAGGCATTACCTGCATGGCGTGGCATGTGAGGTGTTCACGGATCATAAAAGTCTTCAGTATTTGTTCAAGCAAAAGGAGTTGAATTTAAGGCAGAGGAGGTTGTTGGAGTTGTTGAAAGATTATGACATCACTATCCTATATCACCAGGGAAAGGCCAACGTGGTGGCCGATGCTTTGAGTAGAAAGTCAGCCAGTATGGGCAGTCTTGCTTATATTCCAGTCGGTGAGAGACCGCTTGCTTTGGATGTTCAGGCTTTGGCAAATCGATTTGTGAGGTTGGATATTTCTGAGCGTAGTTAAGTATTAGCTTGCATGGTCGCTCGTTCTTCATTATTGGAGCATATCCATGATCGGCAGTTTGATGATCCCCATTTGTGTGTCCTTAAAGACATGGTGCAGTGTGGGGGTGACAAGTAGGTTACCTTAGCTGATGATGGAGTTCTGAGATTGTAGGGTCGAGTTTGTGTGCCTAATGTGGATGGGCTTCGAGAGTTGATTTTAGAGGAGGCCCATAGTTCCCAGTACTCTATCCATCCGGGTGCCGCGAAGATGTATCAGGATTTGCGGTAGCATTATTGGTGGCGTAGAATGAAGAAGGATATCATTGCCTATGTGGCTCGGTGTTTGAATTGTCAGCTGGTTAAGTGTGAGCATCAGAGGCCTGGTGGTTTATTTCAGAGGATTGAGCTTCCCGAGTGGAAGTGGGAGAGAATCACTATGGGCTTCGTTACTGGACTTCCGTTGATCCGGAAGAAGTTCGGAGGAAGTTCGACGCAGTTTGGGTCATTATTGATAGGCTGACTTTCATTCCTGTGGCAGTCTCCTATTCGTCCGAGAGGTTAGCTGATATCTATATCCGGGAGATTGTTTGCCTTCATGGTGTGCCGGTATCTATCATTTCGGACCGAGGAACGCAGTTCACCTCACGTTTCTGGAGTGTAGTTCAGCGAGGGTTAGGCATCCAGGTTGAGTTTAGTACATCATTTCATCCTCAGATGGATGGACAGTCCGAGCAGACTATTCAGATATTTAAGGATATGCTCCGAGCTTGTGTTATTGACTTTGGAGGTTCGTGGGATCAGTTCTTGCCTTTAGCAGAGTTTGCCTACAACACCAGCTGCCAGTCAAGTATTCAGATGGCTCCTTATGAGGCTTTATATGATAGGCGGTGTCGATCTCTGGTTGGATGGTTTGATCCGGGAGAGGCTCGATTGTTGGGTACAGATTTGGTTCAGGAGGCCTTGGACAAGGTCAGGATCATTCAGGATAGGCTTCGTACAGCTCAGTCTAGGCAAAAGAGCTATGCAGATCGTAAGGTTCGAGACGTGGCTTTTATGGTTAGTGAGCGGGTGTTGTCCGAGTGTCGCCTATGAAGGGCGTGATGAGATTTGGGAAGAAGGGCAAACTTAGATCTAGTTTCATTGGTCCATTTGAGATCCTTGATCGGGTGGGAGAGGTGGCTTATAGACTTGCATTGCCGCCTAGCTTATCAGTTGTGCATCCAGTGTTTCATGTGTCCATGCTTCGGAAATATCACGGCGATCCATCCCACGTGTTAGATTTTAGCACTGTCTAGTTGGACAAGGATTTGTCGTATGAGGAGGAGCCGGTGGCTATTCTAGACCGACATGTTCGCCAGCTGAGGTCGAAGAGTTTTCCTTCGGTTCAAGTTCAGTGGATAGTACAATTTCAACAGTCACAAGCAGGGGAGTAAGGGGTTGGGGACATAGAGGGCCCAAATCAGAAATACATAAAGCATGGATGAGAAGAGAAGCATTTAGTCCAGCAAGAACAAAAAACAAGTAGCAACTGATTGGCCTACAAACTACTACTTCAAAGAGTTAACAGGGGAATCATGCTTGAAATTAGAATAGTAACAAGACATAGGGATAGGGTATGGGAGTAGTCATGCACGGGTCTATTACACATAATTAGTCATGACTTAGTGTTAATCAAGTACATTAGGAGGCATACTAGTTGAGGGACATAAACAGGAACTCAAGTATACATGTTGATTACATTTGAACAAGAGAGGGCAGAACTTAAGCATGCTGAATAAAGCAGTAAACAAGAAGTGCAATTGAGCAACATGAGACATTAGGTCAGTGCAGAAAGAGACAGGGATTGGCAAATAATGGACCACATAGAGTTGAATTTTAGAATTGAACTAGGAACATACCAGTTATAGAAGCAAAGTGCAGAAAAGTAAAGCAAGTAGAGTTCCACAGTCTAGCCTTGGCTTTTAGTCGGCTAGACAAGTAGTAGCACAAGTAGTAGAGAAAAAAGAGAGAGTTTGAGTGTGTTCTGAACTAATTGTTTGTGTCTTATGCTAAAGAGAGGGTAGAGTATTTATAATTTGAGAACAGGAAGGAAAATAAGGTAATAAGTATTGACTTAGCATAATTATATGTGACGATCCAAAAGGGTCATCACCTGTTTCTAATTGAAATCTATGTCTCCGAGGCCCTAAAAACCTCATTTAGAGTTGCTTCGATTTGTGTGTGCAGTCCAGGCACGTAGCTGGAAAGCTTAAATGTGAAATCTTGTGAAAATTGCTAAGTTTTGACCTCGAAATGAATAAATTTAACTTCGATCAACATTGTAGGTAAACGGACCCGGACCTGTGATTTGATGATCCCGGAGGGTCCGTAGGAAAATATTGGACTCGGGCGTATGCCCGGAATCGAATTCCGAGGTCCCCAGCCCAAGTTATGAATTTTTAAGTGAAATTGTTCTCTGAAAATGTTTAAAGAAAATGGAAATAAAATCTGATTAGAAAACAATGGTATCGGGCCCGTATTTTGGTTCCGGCGCACGGTACGACTCTTATATATGTTTTGAATCACTCCTGTAGTGTTTGGTCAAAAACGGACGTCGTTTGACGTGATACGGACCCAAATTGGGAAAATTGATGTTTAAAAGGAAATCTGAGAAATTTCATGGATCTTGAGGCTCAATTCGATGTTCATGATGTTATATTGGTGATGTGATCACACAAATATGTTCGTAGGGTGTTTTTGAGGTAGTGTGCATGCGTGGTTTAGAGATTCGAGGGCTCAGGTGAGTTTCTAGTAGGTTCCGGGACGTCGTAGGCTTTAGAAGATCAGATGTTGCAGGTTCAGGAATTTTGACAAGTCTCTGAACCTTATTGAGCTGTCCGCGAGCAATCACGTGCGGCCGCGGAGGGGCCAGCGCGGCCACGGTCGCCTTGAGCTGTCCGCGGTGGGTGCTGTGCGGCCGTGATCGGCTTGGTGCGATCCGCACGGGGCAATGATCCACAGGTCTTCAGGGAGCCTGCGCGGTCTGCGGTGGGAACTTCATAGGGGTATAAATACACGTGAATTTCAGTTATTTTACCCTTTTAGAAACCCCAAAACATAAGAGGCAATTTTCCAAACAACTTTTCTTCTCCGAAACGATTGGTAAGTGATTTCTAACTTATTTTCTTCACTTCTTAACATCTTCTAACATGATTTCAACTTCAAATCAAAGATTTTCATGGGGAAATTGGGTGATGTAGGTAGAACCTAGGTTTTTCTAAAATTAGGGATTTGGAACTCAATTTGAGGTCTGATTTCAAAACAAACCATATATTTGAATTTGTGGGAGAATGGGTAATCGGGTTTTGGTCCGAACCTCTAGTTGCGACCACGTGGGGCCGGGGGTGAATTTTGACTTTTGTGTAAAACTTTGGAAAACTCATTTTCATGCATTGGGGTTGATTCATTTAGCATTTAATAATGTGATTAAGTAACTTATGACTAGATTTGAGCGGATTGGTGGTGGAATCAAGAGGTAAAGCTATAATTGAGACTTGAGTGGTGTTCAAGGCATCGAGATAAATGTTTGGTTTAACCCTAGCTTGAGGGATTAGGAGCTGAGTCATATTTGATACTTACTTCTTGTAGAGTACAACATATAGGCATGGTGACGAGTATCTATACGTTGGTGTCAGGCATGACCGTGGGTCTTAACTTGAAAGTTGTTGTGTTTTAGAATGACACCTTGTATACTTTAATTAATGATCCTCTATGATTAAGTATTTCCATTAATTGAACTGAGTACTAGCAACGTGAGATTAGTTATAGCTGATTCTCCCTTGTCGTGATGACTATTTCAATATCCTTGTTCCCTTACCAGGAAGTTATTATATTACTTATGTTCCCTTGCCGGGATTTCTTATGATTGTGTGATGAACTAAAATGGGAGCGGGTGGTATGCCTACCATGAGATATTATGAAATGGGAGCGGGTGGTACGCCTACCACAAGATATAATGAAATGGGAGCGGGTGGTATGCCTACCACAAGATAGAATGAAATGGGAGTGGGTGGTACGCCTACCATGAGATATGAGAAATGGGATCAGATTGGACGCCTGTAACAAGAGGAAACTGAATGTGAAAGTTGGCTTTGTTTTCTTCATTTGTGATACGAGTTATAGTGCTAGCTTCCTTATTATTCCCTGTTATTTCTTTTAACTGCTTTCCCCGAAGCATGTTCCCCTTCCCCAACTTTACCTGCTTATTACTTGTTTACGTTTCCGCCATATATTATATAACTATACAGGTTTATCTGGAGTCTAGTCCTAGCCTCGTCACTACCTCGTCGGGGTTAGGCCAGATACTTACCAGCACATGGGATCGGTTGTGTCGATACTACGCTCTATGCTCTTTTGCACAGATCCAGGTTTTGGACAGCAGCAGTAGTGTGGGAGCCTGCCTTCAGTCTATTGAGACACTGAGGTAGCCTTGCAGGCATTCACAGGCCCAGCGTCTCATCTATCTTTTATTTCCGTCTGTTATCTCATATATTCGAGACAAACAGTTTACAATGTTTTTCAAACGGTTGTATTTAGAACTCTTAGAAGTTCGTGAGTAATATGACACCAATTCTTAGGTTGAGGCATATGTTGATTCTCGCATTATTGTTCATTATTCTTTATATTTAAGTCTTCCGCATATTTATTTAATTTCGTTACTTTCATGCTATCGCTAATAATTGTTAAAAGAAGTAATTGTTAACGATGTAAGCAGTTAATGATTGGCTTGCCTAGATCTCATTAGTAGGTGCCATCACGACTCCCAAGGGTGGGAAATCCTAGTCGTGACAAGTTGGTATCAGAGCTCTAGGTTACATAGGTCTCACAACTCACAGACAAGCTTAGTATTGTCTAAGGGATCGATACGGAGATGTCTGTATTTTTCCCCCAGAGGCTACCGAGTTAGGAAAACTTCACTTTTGTTCTTTCTTGTCGTGCGGATTTGTTCCTCAAATGCTAATTGAACTTCTACTCTGTTCTTCGCAGATGGTGAGAACACGCGCTTCCTCATCTACTGCTCAGCAGTCCAACACCCCTACAGAAGCTCCCACTAAGGGCAGAGGGTAAGGCCGAGGCCGTGCCAGAGGGCGAGGTGGGGCAGAGCTCAGCCCCGAGCAGTGACACCAGTGGCGGAGCCTCAGGTTGATTCTGAGGAGGAGGATCCAGCCCCAACAGTTCCGATGGGCCCAACTTAGGTCCCAAAGGGGTTTATCGCTACCCCAGTTCTTCAGGACGCTCTGGTTCGATTGGTAGGCTTTATGGAGAGTGTCACCCGAGTAGGTTTGCTTCCTGTAGCACTAGCCACTTCTCAGGCTAGAAGAGGGGCTCAGACTTTTGCTACATGTACTTCGGAGCAGGTAGGTCCCTAGATTCAGGTTCCAGCGGTTCAGCTAGCGGTGGCAGTTCAGCAGGGTGTAGTGGTTCAGACCGGCGATGGAGCGGCTATGTCCCCCGATGCTTTGTGGAGACTGGATAGATTCACCAAGATCTTCACTACTACTTTCAGCGGAGCTCCTTCTGAGGATCCCCGGGATTTCCTATACAGTTGCCACGAGGTTTTTAGGAACATGGGCATTGTTAAGACCAATGGGGTCGATTTTGCTGCATTTCGCTTATCTGGATCCGCCAAGACTTGGTGGAGGGATTATTGCTTAGCGAGACTAGCTGGATCACCATCTTTGACATGGGAAACGTTTTACGTGTTGTTTCTGGAGAAGTTTCTCCCCGTGACACAGAGAGAAGCCTATCGGAGGCAGTTTGAGCACCTTCAGCAAGGTTCCATGACGGTCACTCAATATGAGACCAGGTTCATCGATCTAGCTTGCCATTCTCTTCTCATACATCCCACCGAGAGAGAGAGGGTGAGGAGGTTTATTGATGGTCTTATTTAGCCGATTCGTCTTCAGATGGACAAGGAGGCCGGGAGTGAGATTACATTTTAGGAGGCGGCCAATGTGGCCCGCAGATTTGAGATGGTTCTATCACAAGGAGGTGGTCATGGGTCGGATAAGCGGCTCCGTCATTCAGGTAGATTCAGTGGTACCTCGTCTGGAGGTAGAGATTCATATGGTAGAGGCCATCCTCCTAGGCCCTTTCAGTCAGCTCTTCAGGTCTTCCATGGTACTTCAGGTGGTCGTGGTTATCAGACGCACTATTCTGATCAGCATCCTTACAGTGCACCATCAGCACCTATCAGTGCACTGCCGCTTCAGAGTTTCCAGTGTCGTCAGCCCCAGCAACCAAGGGCTTGTTTTACTTGTGGCGACACGAGGAAAATTGCTAGGTATTGCCCTCAAGCTTCGAGCAGTTCTCTGCATCAGGGTTATCGTGCTATGGTACAGGCACCAGATGTCTCACAGACTCCCCAGTCAGCTAGAGGCGGGGGCAGAGGTGCTAGAGGTGGAGGTAGAGGTCCTAGAGGTGGAGCTCAAGACGCCAAAGGTGGAGCCCAACCAGCAGCAGGCCATCCTATAGAGGCAGTTTAGGGTGGTGGGGCCCAACCTTGATGTTATGCACTTCCAGCCAGGCCCGAGGCTGAGTCTTTAGATGCTGTCATTACAGGTACTATACTGGTTTGTGATATAGATGCTTCAGTGCTATTTGATCCATGGTCTACGTATTCGTATGTGTCATCTTATTTTGCCCCATACCTGGTCATGCCTAGTGATTCATTGAGTATTCCTGTTTATGTGTCTACACCGGTGGGTGATTCTATTGTGGTCAACTGAGTTCATCATTCTTGTATTGTAGTGCTTGGGTGTCTTGAGACCCATGTTGATTTGTTGCTTTTAGACATGGTCGACTTTGATGTTATATTGGGAATGGATTGGTTATCCTCGTACCATGCTATCTTGGATTGCCATGCCAAGACCATGACCTTAGCCTTATCGGGTTTGTGCCGTTTAGAGTGGAGAGGGACTCCTGGTCATTCTACCCGAAGTGTTATTTCATATGTGAAGGCTCGGCATATGGTCGAGAAGGGGTGTTTGGCATATTTGGCTTATGTTCGTGACTCCAGTGCTAAGGTTCCCTATATTGATTCTGTGCCCGTGGTTCATGAGTTTCCTGAGGTTTTCCCTTCAGACCTGCCAGGGATGCCACCTGACCGGGACATTGATTTCTGCATTGATCTTGCTTCGGGCACTCAGCCCATTTCTATTCCGCCATATCGTATGGACCCGCCAGAGTCGAAAAAGTTAAAGGAACAGTTGTAGGATTTTCTTGAGAAGGGTTTCATTAGACCCAGCGTTTCGCCTTAGGGTGCGTCGATTTTGTTTGTAAATAAAAAGGATGGTTCGATGAGAATGTGCATTGATTACCGACAATTGAACAAGGTTAAAATTAAGAATAAGTATCCACTGCCGAGGATTGATGATTTGTTCGATCAGCTTTAAGGTTCCAAGGTATTTTTAAAGATTGACTTGAGATCTGGCTACCACTAGTTGAGAATTAGGGCATCCGATGTCCCTAACCAGCTTTCCGCACTCGGTACGGGCATTATGAGTTCTTGATTATGTCATTCGGGTTGACCAATGCCCCAGCAGCATTTATGGAGTTGATGAACCGAGTGTTCAGGCCTTATTTGGACTTGTTCGTGTTAGTCTTTATTGATGATATCCTGATATGTTCCCGCAGCTAGGAGGAGCACGAGCAACACCTCAAAGTGGTTCTTCAGACTCTAAAGGATAGTCAGTTATATGCTAAGTTCTCGAAGTGTGAGTTCTGGTTGAGTTCAGTGGCATTCCTGGGTCACGTTGTATCAATAGAGGGTATCCAGGTTGATCCAAAGAAGATTGAGGCAGTCAAGAACTGGCCTAGACCAGCATCAACTACAAAGATTCGGAGTTTCTTGGGATTGGCAGGCTACTATCGTCGGTTCGTGGAGGGGTTCTCATCTGTTGCAGCCCCGATGACCAGGTTGATCAAGAAGGGTGCCTAGTTCTGATGGTCGGACGAGTGTGAAGCGAGCTTTCAGAGGCTCAAGACAGCCCTGACTACAGCGCCGGTGTTAGTTTTGCCCACAGGTTCAGGGCCTTACACCGTTTATTGTGATGTATCTCGCATTGGACTTGGTGCAGTGTTGATGCAGGATGGCAAGGTCATTGCCTATGCTTCGAGGTAGTTGAAGGTTCATGAGAAGAACTATCTAGTGCATGATTTGGAGTTGGCAGCCATTATTGACGCATTGAAGATTTGGAGGCATTACCTGTATGGAATGGCATGTGAGGTGTTCACGGATCATAAGAGTCTTCAGTATTTGTTCAAGCAAAAGGAGTTAAATTAGATGTAGAGGAGGTGGTTGGAGTTGTTGAAAGATTATGACATCATTATCCTATATCACCCGGGAAAGGCCAATGTGGTGGCTGATGCTTTGAGTAGAAAGTCAGCCAGTATGGACAGTCTTGCTTATATTCCAGTCGGTGAGAGGCCGCTTGCTTTGGATGTTCAGGCTTTGGCCAATCGATTTGTGAGATTGGATATTTCTGAGCCTAGTCGAGTATTAGCTTGCATGGTCGCTCATTCTTCGTTATTGGAGTGTATCCGTGATCGGCAGTTTGATGATCCCCATTTGTGTGTCCTTAGAGATACGGTGCAGTGTGGGGGTGCCAAGCAGGTTACCTTTGGTGATGATAGAGTTCTGAGATTGTTGTGTCGAGTTTGTGTGGCTAATGTGGATGGGCTTCGAGAATTGATTTTAGAGGAGGCCCATAATTCCCGGTACTCTATCCATCCGGGCGCCGCGAAGATGTATCAGGATTTAAAGCAGCATTATTGGTGGCGTAGAATGAAGAAGGATATCATTGCCTATGTGGCTCGGTGTTTGAATTGTCAGCAGGTTAAGTATGAGCATCAAAGGCCTGGTGGTTTATTTCAGAGGATTGAGCTTCCCAAGTGGAAGTGGGAGAGAATTACTATGGACTTCGTTACTGGACTTCTGTTGACCCATAAGAAGTTCGATGCAGTTTGGGTCATTGTTGATAGGCTAACCAAGTCAGCGCATTTCATTCCTGTGGCAGTCTCCTATTCGTCCGAGAGGTTAGCTGAGATCTATATCCGGGAGATTGTTCATCTTCATGGTGTGCCAATATCTATCATTTCGGACTGAGGTACGCAATTCACCTTGCATTTCTGGAGAGCAGTTCAACGAGGGTTAGGCACCCAGGTTGAGTTGAGTACATCATTTCATCCTCAGATGGATGGACTGTCCAAGCGGACTATTCAGATATTTGAGGATATGCTCCGGGCTTGTGTTATTGACTTTGGAGGTTCGTGGGATCAATTCTTGCCTTTAGCAAAGTTTGCCTACAACAACAACTACTAGTCGAGTATTCAGATGGCTCCTTATGAGGCTTTATATGGTAGGCGGTGTCGATCTCTGGTTGGATGGTTTGAGCCAGGAAATGCTCGGTTGTTGGGTACAGATTTGGTTCAGGAGGCCTTGGACAAGGTCAGGATCATTCAGGATAGGCTTCGTACAGCTCAGTCCAGGCAAAAGAGCTATGCAGATCATAAGGTTCGAGACGTGGCTTTTATGGTTAGTGAGCGGGTGTTGTCCGAGTGTCGCCTATGAAGGGCGTGATGAGATTTGGGAAGAAGGGCAAGCTTAGCCCTAGGTTCATTTGTCCATTTGAGATCCTTGATCGAGTGGGAAAGGTGGCTTATAGACTTGCATTTCTGCCTAGCTTATCAGTCGTGCATCCAGTGTTTCATGTGTCCATGCTTCGGAAATATCACGGCGATCCATCCTACGTGTTAGATTTCAGCACTGTCCAGTTGGACAAGGATTTGTCGTATGAGGAGGAGCCGATGGCTATTCTAGACCGACAGGTTCGCTAGCTGAGGTCGAAGAGTTTTCCTTCGGTTCGTGTTCAGTGGAGAGGTTATCCCCCTGAGGCATCGATCTGGGAGTCTGAGTCCGATATGCGGGACCAGTATCCTCTTCTTTTTCCCGACTCAGGTACTTCCTTCTTCTGTCCGTTCGAGGACGAACAATTGTTTTAGAGGTGGAGAATGTGACGACCCAAAAGGGTCATCACCTGTTTCTAATTGAAATCTGTGTCTCCGAGGCCTTGAAAACCTCATTTAGAGTCGCCTCGATTAGTGTGCGCAGTTCGGGCGCGTAGCCGGAAAGCTTAAATGTGAAATCTTGTGAAAATTGCTAAGTTTTGACCTTGAAATGAATAAATTTGACTTCGGTCAACATTTTAGGTAAACGGACCTGGACCCGTGATTTGACGATCCCGGAGGGTCCGTAGGAAAATATGGGACTCAGGCGTATGCCCGAAATTGAATACTGAGGTCCCCAGCCCGAGTTATGAATTTTTAAGTGAAATTGTTCTCTGAAAATGTTTAAAGAAAATGGATATGAAATCTGATTAGAAAGCAATGGTATCGGGCCTATATTTTGGTTCCGGCGCTCGGTAGGAGTCTTATATATATTTTGAATCACTCCTGTAAAGTGTGGTAAAAAAGGACGTCGTTTGACGTGATCCGGACCCAAATTGGGAATATTGATGTTTAAAAGGAAATCTGAGAAATTTCATGGATCTTGAGGCTCAATTCGATGTTCATGATGTTATATTGGTGATGTGATCACACGAATATTTTCGTAGGGTGTTTTTGAGGTAGTGTGCATGCTTGGTTTAGAGTTTCGAGGGATCAGGTGCGTTTCTACTAGGTTATGGGATGCCTTAAGCTTTAGAAGATCAGATGTTGCATGTTCAGGAATTTTGACAGGTCTCTGAACCCTCTTGCGCGGTCCTCGAGCAATCACGTGCGGCTACGGTCGCCTTGAGCGGTCCGCAGTGGGTGCTCTGTGGCCGCGGTCGGCTTGGTGCGGTCCGCACGGCGCAATGATCCGTAGGTCTTCAGGGAGCCTGCGCGGCTGCGGTCCTTCTTGCGCGGTCCACGGTGGAAACTTCTGAGGGGTATAAATACACGTGAATTTCATTTATTTTACACTTTTCAAAACCCCAAAACATAAGAGGCAATTTTTCCAAACAACTTTTTTTCTCCGAAAAGATTGGTAAGTGATTTCTAACTTATTTTCTTCACTTCTTAACATCTTTTAACATGATTTCAACTTAAATCAAAGATTTTCATGGGGAAATTGGGTGATGTGGGTAGAACCTAGGTTTTTCTAAAATTAGGGATTTGGTCCTCAATTTGAGGTCCGATTTTAAAACAAACCATATATTTGAATTTGTGGGGGAATGGGTAATCGGGTTTTGGTCCGAACCTCGGGGTTGCGACCACGTGGGGCCGGGGGTGAATTTTGACTTTTGGGTAAAACTTTGGAAAACTCATTTTCATGCATCGGGGTTGATTTATTTAGCATTTATTAATGTGATTAAGTAACTTGTGACTAGATTCGAGCGGATTGATGGTGGAATCAAGAGGTAAAGCTATAATTGAGACTTGAGTGGTGTTCAAGACATCGAGATAAGTGTTTGGTTTAACCCTAGCTTGAGGGATTAAGAGTTGAGTCATATTTGCTACTTGCTTCTTATTGAGTACGACGTATAGGCATGGTGACGAGTATCTATACGTTGGTGTCAAGCATGATCGTGGGTCTTAACTTGAAAGTTGTTGTGTTTTTGAATGACACCTTGTATACTTTAATTAATGATCCTCTATGATTAAGTATTTCCATTAATTGAACTGAGTACTAGCAAAATGAGATTGGTTATAGCTGATACTCCCTTGCCGGGATGACTATTTCGATATCCTTGTTCCCTTGCCGGGAAGTTATTATATTACTTATGTTCCCTTGCCGGGATTTCTTGTGATTGTGTGATGAACTGAAATGGGAGCGGGTGGTATGTCTACCACAAGATATTATGAAATGTGAACGGGTGGTACGCCTACCAAAATCATTTTATTTTGCATTTTTTGAGAGTATTTCTCATATAGGGCAAAAATCACGTGCTTACAATGCCTACCACAAGATTGATGAAATGGGAGCGGGTGGTACGCCTACCACAAGATATTATGAAATGGGAGCGGGTGGTACGCCTACCACAAG
Source organism: Nicotiana tabacum (assembly GCF_000715075.1). Taxonomy (NCBI): domain Eukaryota; kingdom Viridiplantae; phylum Streptophyta; class Magnoliopsida; order Solanales; family Solanaceae; genus Nicotiana; species Nicotiana tabacum. Next base: position 67,502,981 of record NC_134086.1, on the reverse strand, counting down.
ATTGATGAAATGGGAGCGGGTGGTACGCCTACCACAAGATATTATGAAATGGGAGCGGGTGGTACGCCTACCACGAGATAGAATGAAATGGGAGCGGGTGGTACGCCTACCACAATAATGAAAAAATAGGAGCAGGTGGTACGCCTACCACAAGATATTATGAAATGGGAGCGGGTGGTACGCCTACCACAAGATATAATGAAATGGGAGCGGTTGGTACGCCTACCACGAGATAGAATGAAATGGGAGCGGGTGGTACGCCTACCACGAGATATGAGAAATGGGATAGGGTTGCACGCTTGTAACAAGGGGAAACTGAAAGTGAAAGTTGCCTTTATTTTCTTAATTTGTGATAGGAGTTATAGTGCTAGCTTCCTTATTATTCCCTGTTATTTCTTTTAACTGCTATACCCGAAGCATGTTCCCCTTCCCCAGCTTTAACTGCTTATTACTTGTTTACGTTTCCGCCATATATTATATAACTATACAGGTTTATCTGGAGTCTGGTCCTAGCCTCGTCACTACCTCGCCGGGGTTAGGCCAGACACTTACCAGCACATGGGGTCGGTTGTGCTGATACTATGCTCTGTGCTCTTTTGCACAGATCCAGGTTTTGGACAGCAGCAGTAGCGCGGGAGCCAACTTTCAGTCCAGTGAGACACTGAGGGTAGCCTTGCAGGCGTTCGCAGGCCCGGCGTCTCCTCTATCTTTTATTTCCGTCTATTATCTCATATTTTCGAGATAAAAAGTTTATATTTTCTTTCAAACGGTTGTATTTAGCACTCTTAGAAGTTCGTGAGTAATGTGACACCAGTTCTTGGGTAGAGGCATATGTTGATTCTCGCATTCTTGTTCGGTTTTCTTTAAATTTAAGTCTTCCGCATATTTATTTAATTCCGTTGCTTTCATGCTATCGCCGATAATTGTTAAAAGAAGTAATTCTTAACGATGTAAGCAGTTAAGGATTTACTTTTCTAGATCTCATTAGTAGGCGCCATCACGACTCTCGAGGGTGGAAAATCCGGGTCGTGACATTATAGAAATAATACAAATTAGAATCAATTAAAGACCCGGACTCCTTTCAATTAGGGAGTCATAGTTCAAATGGGTACAAGTTGTATCAAGTAGGGAAAAGAACTGATTTTACCATAATAGGAGTAGTAAAAACATGCAACATGTAATAAGGACTAAGTACGGAATATTTTCAAGTAAGGAAAGTATATTAACAACATATAGGGTATCTAAATAAGGTAGAGCACAATTTTAATTTTTGAAAGTCAGCTCGATGAATCATGGATAAGATGGAAAATCACAAGGAATCAACACTAACTAAGGAAAGTGTCACAAAAAATAAGGAAGCAATTTCGAAGAGTCAGTACAGAATTACAAGAAAAATACACAAAATCACAGATGTAGGTTTAAGGAGATTACACAAAATCAACATAAATTATGTGAACAATCAACAAAACAAATAGTCGGACCTATTAAACCATGAATAACATGTGTTTGGATAAAATCAAAGAAACCTTAAGAACAAATTAGAGGAGGAAGCACAAGAGCATATAGAACACACATGAAGCCTAGAATGCTCATGATAGTCATGCAAACACATCGCAAATAGACTCAAACTTTAAATCGAACCTAAAAGTATTAGGGTTTCTTGACAAAAATAAATCGAGCAAAAAGGAAAGACTCAGGTGATGTTTAAACATGCTAAAATTCAAAATAATTGCTATAATCAGAAAGAAATCATTTTTGCAAAAAGGGTTTTGAAACCATAGTATAGAAAATGAAGAAATCGCTTGAAATCGGAGAAATTTTTTAGGAAAACAAGTGAAAACCTTAAAAAACCATAGATCCATCACAGATCTAAAAAGATCGGAGGATTTATAGCTATGTTTTTCAGAAAATAGCATAGACGAAGAAAAAATTGGTTAAAAACTCATGGATACACCTAGATCTAAGACAGATCTAAAGAAAAGTGAAAAATCTCAAGAGTTAAGGTTTCAGAGAACCCAAAGAAGATGAGAGAACTTTAAAATTCTACCGGTTTTGGCCAGAAAAGTCATGGATCTGACTCGAATAGCCATGGATGGCCGAAAAATGGCAAAAAAGACCATGGGTAGGAGTTGAATAAGACTTGGACTAGATCTCTTCGAGATCTTTCCACGAAATCACAAAAACGAGCAACCAGGAGACTTGAGACAAGTATACGTCTCAAACAACCATGGGAATCCATGGATTGAGTGAGGATCGAATGGATTAGGGCTGGTTTGGGTTGCGACGGCTAGGGTTAGGTTTAGTTCTCAGAGAGAATTGGAGAGGAAAGGGGATTCCAGGACGGTAGTTCGGTAACAATGAATTAGGTTAGGGGGGTCGTTCAGGTTAAAATGGAAGGGAATAATGGGGACCGTTGATCTCCCAGATCAATGGTCGAGATTAAATGGGTAAGTGGGGTTCAGGGTTTTGGGTATGGGTGAAAAAGGTGTGGGTCGTGTTTTATTTTGAAATTGGGTTGGGAATTGGGTTCCTGATTTGGGCTACAATTGAAAGCTAATTTGGCTATATTTTAAATAGCCATTTTCCCTATTTGATTTATAAAAAATAGTAAATAGTTTTTTGAAAAATAATTTAAAGTGCTAAAATGATTTATAACACATAATTAGCCATTTAAAAATACAGGATCCAATTTTATGTGTATAAAACATGATTAAATCTTAAAAGGGCTAATATTGCAATTATGTGCAATTTAGATTTACAAGTACCAAATTTAATTATATAAATATGAAAAAATTAATTTAACAAAATTTTGGCATAAATATAGAAATACAATAAATGAATTATAAAAATAGTAATTTTGCAAATAATTATTGGGGATTTTATGGATAAAAAAGGAGATAAATCAATTTAAACCTTTACAATTATGGAAAAATAATAAAATCTTTGGAAATGCTTATATATGTATATATATGCTATTTTAAAGGTATTTTTCATATTAAAAATATATAGGAAAAAATTGGGTATCAACATCGGATCTGCCTGGGTGGATTTAGCGGTTGGACAAATAGTTTCCGTATCTTACCCGGTCTTGTACCGATATGGCCAAGACGCGGTGGGTGGCCAAGAATTATGATAAAGTTTCTCTCGCCACCTACATCTCAACCCTATGCTTTTTCTTGTACCTTCTTGTGCTGACAAGTTATGGTCGCTGTGCTCGTGCAGGTCTCGGTGAGAATATGCTGATGAGACCACCCCTGGAGGCGTGACGGAGGTTTTAGAGCCTGCCGAGGGAAATAAAAGGAAAGGGAAGAAGGCTGCCGACCCTTCTGTGGCGAAGAGACCTAAGATGCACAGGCCTAAAACCACCATTGGGACCTCGACTTTTGCTTCCGAGGCAAGCCTCAGTACTGATGATGAAAACGGTGATGAGAGCGGGTACCACTTGGATGAGAGGCCGAGGATAGACGCGAAAGCCCCGAAGGTACCCCGATTGGAAGCTGCCAAATTGGGGACGGCAGACTCAGGTCGGCCCAATAGACCGGAGGTAATCGAGAAGGGCGTTAGTGTGGCCTTAGATCCTATGACCGGGTTTGGCGCAATTCCAATTGGGGGGACCGTTGCTGCTAGCCCTAAAGGGTCAGGACACGATGCTTTTCAGAAGAAGGAACTGCACTTTGGGGACATTGGAGACATGGGTGATTTCATTATCGGTTCCCATTTTTCGTCAGGGGAGCTAATGGATGCTCAAGGTACGAACGCTGCCAAAACTGGGGGTCCTTTCAAAGAGGGAGGCATGCATGGCAGTATTTTTGACCATGTTAGTGGGAACATCGATCTTGATGCTCCCGGCTCTGTCAAGGCCGCCGAGAGGTTATTGCAACAGGTGATAGCTGCTTTAAGTATATTTCTTCTAACCTCGGGCATCTTTCTTCATTCTTCTAGCTCTACTGTTTTGCTGTAGTGCAAGGAGATGCAAGATCAGCTCCGGGCTACTTTGGAGGGAGAACTCCGAGAAAAGGGTGCCCTTGTCCAGCACATATTCTGTTATGCATGAGTTTTTCCCTTGTTCCCATATTTTGACACTGACCGGGTTTGCTTTCTTTTCGTGGGTCGAGCAAAATGGCTCGCAGATTGGGCGACTGGATGTGGAGATCCTCGGGCTGAGGAGACAAAAGGAGGCGGTGACCTCGGATTTGGCATCAACCCATGATCTTCTCAAGATGCTCGAAAGGAGATAGCTGAGCTGGTTGCGGCTAAGACCAAGATCGAAAGAAATGTAGCCACTTACCTGAAAGACGCAGCCACAGTGCATCAAAGAGCCCGTGACGTATCGATAAAGGCTGAGCAACAACTGCCTTAGGCCATCGAACATGCCAGGGCGGAGGCAAGGAGAAAAACATTGGAGGAGATCGAGGTCGGGGTCATCGATTTGTCAGTTGGAATCGAGGAGGCCTAGGAGCTGGAGAGAGAGTTGGCGCTTTTGATCATTCCAGACGAAAATCCCAGAGATGGTTCAGGGGAAAGTGGTGATGAAGAGTAGGCCTTGTGTTGCTTTTGTCCCCCCCTTTCTGTATATGTACCCCCCGGGGAGCGTGTCTTGTGAAGACGCCCCTTGTAAATATATATTTTTGGTAATGAAAAGAAAAGTGTTTCTTCTCTTTGTCTTTTCGTCCTCTTTACCTTGCTGCTTGAGTAGAGTTTACCTTAGACTTTAGGCATTAGCTCTTCGAAAACTGTATCCAGAGCAACCGGGACCCCTAAATCGGGTCCTATCACAAAGTTAGATCGGCAGCTTCTTTAGGGCCGGTGCCAGTGTTAGGGAGGAGCCCTTGAGGCCTCGCTGCTTTTCGAATTTCACGGGATAGCAGCATCCAAGCAATCTGGTGAAGGGACCCCGGGGTGGTTCCGTCAATACATTTCCCTAGAAAAAGGGTGATGTTAACGCGGCCACAATTAATTGGCCCTCTGGGCAGGCGAGCAGCCGCTGCCCTACCCCTATATATTCATTCATTCTCCTCCCATGTAGAGATTCTGCTGCTCTGCCCACTAAATGGAGGGCAGTTCTGCTTGCATTCCGTATTCGATATATGGTACGCCGCCGGTGCCCGACAAACAAGCCTCGAGGTACCTTTCCCCGAGAAAAGATGTTATGTTGGGGAAACTTCACGTTGTTCCAGGACACCGGGAGCATGCGTCGAGATTTATCTCATCAGTGAGAGAGGAAAACCTCGAGATGATCAGAAAAGATTACGAATGCGGGGAAGGCATGGTATTGCAAGTGCATTCCTCCGAGGAGAGCATCATGAGCTATGTCGAGGGGTTTTTGAGCATGTAAATACATACTTTTGAGTCAAGTCCCCCCGATCAGGTCGTGCTTGAGTTCTGTTGGAGATATCAGGTTACCTTAGCGCAGGCGCACCCATTCCTTTGGAAGATATTGTAGACGATATGATATTTCACCAACAAGGCCGAGATTGAGTTTACCATCAATCATCTTGTGAGGTTATATCGGCCACTGCCTATCGAGATTTAATTGTTCTGCAGCGTCGATCCACCTGGGCTCCTATCATTAATAGCGTAGAAGACGAGGATCGTGGATGGATGAACCGGTTCCTTCTAATTCGAATGATTGATATCATTCTTGGAGAGCTTCTACCCTTTCCTTAGAAATGGAACTTCACACTAAAGTGTCGCACCAGTTTTTTCATCGTTTTGACAGGAGGCGGTCTCCGTAATGATATTTTTCGGTTTTGTTTTTGTACCAACTCCTTGGTTGCCGAATGAGGTCCCTGATTTGGATGAGTGGTCTCACAAGTTGGCAGCCTACTCGACTTATAATAGGCGCAGGTGGCGAGGCCTTTCCTAAGGGAGGTGGGAGGCAAAGCATCATGGTAGGCGCCTGGTGACTTGTTTCCTCAAAATGGTATTTTTCTTTTCAACGTTCTAACTTATCTACCACAGGTACCGGAGATTTTTTTGAAATGAGATCGTGCTCTCTGGAGAGAAGGAGAGACTGTTGACCTTAGGTTCGAGGGTCGATGACAAACGAAAAGAATCTCCGGGGTGCGAGGAGACTCGCAGCAGGGCGAGTCCTTCTCAGCGAATAAAGAGAAGTGACCCGATCGATCATTCAGTTTTGGGGACTTCATTATAGAAAGAACATTCCCCGTTTCTGCTGATGGCGCTTCGGGGGACACTAAGCCATCGGATATTGGGTCGGCTTTTAGTGAGGCTCAAATCCGAGCTACTTCGTTACGAGGCTCAGTTGCGGAGAACTTTGGTTTGTGAGAAAAAAGAAAGCGAGCTGGTATCCCTGTTGTGCGAGGCGAGTCGAAGGAGGGACAGCGAGAGCTACCTCGAGAGACAGGTATCTTGTGTTTCATGTTGTCATATGCTCCTTCTTTCATTTTCGGAGGTTAACGTTTCGACATTTTAGCTGGAGAGCAAAACGGAGGAGTTGGAGCGACTACGGGGAAAAGTTGGCAGGGTCAAACGTAAGCTTGACGAGGTGCAAGCCCATGCAGATGCCCAAGTTTCGGCCAAGGAGAGTGCTTTGGCTAAAGCTTCCACCTTGGAGATGCAAATTCGGACTGCTCGTGCGAGTGATTTTGCGTGGGCGAACATGATTGCGAGGCTCGAGTTTGAGCTTTCGAAGGTGAAGGCCGAGGTGATCAATGCCTAGTCCGAGGCTGTGATGAGTAGCACTAGGGCCAGCGGCCTATTTGGAGGGTGCTGCCACTTCCAGAGTTGGGCTAAGGAAAGCTCTTAGTCGTGCGAGTAGCAGTAAAGAGTACGCAATGTGCAAATCTCGGAGGGAAACTCTCGAGGAAGTTCATGCCAAGGGTTCCGATCTTTCGGAGGAGATCGAGCAAGCCAAGGCGGAGGAGTATGATGCCAAGTTCCTTTTGTCCGATGCCAAAAGATGGCGAGGATGGGGCCGCCGAGCCATAGTCCCCAAGGGGGACATTTGCTTTCTTCTTGTTCTTGTGTGTATAGCTTTCATAGTATGTTGTAAACGGAGCTTGTATTCTATTACATATGTGTATAAGAGGGGAACCTCGCAGTTTTGTATCTTCTATGTCACTCCCTAAACCTAGGGGGCGAGATCGGAACCTGGTGCCTCACCTATCCTTGCGTATCAACTTGCGACTAAGGAACTCTGAACATGTGATATCGTACTTTGGCCATGGGCCACATTGCAAGACAACTGCAAATGCTGACTAAATATCAATATAAAGCTGGGTCAACAAGGCCGTCATAATTGTTGTAGCTGATAAACTAACAAAATATACATACCAAGCCTACAAGCCCAACATACTGCACTAACTGACAAGATATGTCTACAAGCCTCTACTGGTGGATATATTGTGTTCGGAATAGCACCCCGACCTACTCATAACATATATACATATATACACAAGATGTATATAAAGCTCTAGAGCCGGCATCTCTGAGAGGCATGGAGCTCACCGATCAAGCTGAACTCGGACAACAATTAAGGAGGAGGCCTACTTGTCTATGTGTCTGAACCTGCATGAATGGAATGCAATATGAGGGATGCCCATCTAAGGCAATATACTGAAAGCTAAAATTGAAAGCAAGTAGCTGAAAGCTAAAACGGACGTCAGTATGAAATAATGTACCAAGTATGTAAGGCAATATACTGAAAGCTAAAACTGAACTGATAATATAATAACTGCAAGTAGCTGGAAGTCAATGATAATCTGAAGATATGATTAGCTACTGATACTGACTCAACCATCTCAATATAGTAAGTTAAATAGATGCCTGACCCTATAAGGCTCGGTATATATATATATATATAATTGATCTGCCGTAGTAGGATCGCTCATAAGAGCTCGGCCATACTAGGCTATGTATCTCGACCAACTGGGCTCGCTCATAGGCGCTCGGCCACAATAGGCTCGGTATATAACTTACCATCTGATTAGAGGTTGCCCAATAGAGGCATGCCCATCTATTATAGCTCGATGGTAATAAAAATACTTTTAATATTGTATATATGTAAACTCTCTTCTCTCTTGACCGAAGAAGGGAATACTCAACTGAATATGCAGTTCCGATAAGAAGAATATGGTAACTTACAAAACTAGAAAATTATATGTAATTCGCGAGACTAACAAAATATACGTAAATTAACGGATATGAATTTTTCTTTATGTATCGTTATCAAACTTTTGTAATTAAGAGATCTTGCTAAAATAAAGAAAAAGCTTAGGCTTAACATGCCTGGAGTAGGGAAATATCCGTATGATGTTCTTGAAAAAGGTTACACCGTACTCCCTTAGAACCGCAAACTTTTATGTTGCTAAATCTTGTTCAAATTGTTTGGTTAAGAAGAATTGCTAAATGTTTTCCTCTTCCAATTTTAATGCTTTGGTGTTGAGAATATTAGAAAATGAATTTGCATATGATTGATATGACTTTGAGAATGGATTTTGGAGAGTTATTAAAATGATAACGTTTTCTCCTCCACTTTCTAATTGAAATCTTTTTGATAATTGAAAGTCTTGGAAAGTGTAGTAAAGGTGTGACTATATGCCACTAAATAAGAATGAATCTTAGTCATTTCTTTGTAGTGTAGCTGACTGCTACGTTTTGGGGGTGATATTTATTGATCTTTATCCACTTATTAGTTAATTAGGTAATGTCTCATTACCTGGTAATTAACCAATTACCCGCATAATTAATAATTGTCTCAAATTGCCTCAAATTCTACTTATTTTAAATACACCTTATATATCTCACTATCACGGGCATATGGTACCTTTCATTGTACTAGTTCATAAATACCAGGTATTATAGCTCGGATCGTATTTTTTCTCCAAAATGACATCTTTCGACAAAACTGATTTTCTTCGATTTGCTTACCCTTTCACCTTCAAGAACTTACTTATCCATTGTTTAATATAGCATAATACTTATAATCTCATTTTCGATCTTACGTCGATTAACTTACGACGAATTCTTAAGTACAAAAATGCGGGATGCAACATTTCATTTATGAGATTTCATCAATTTATTTATGGCATACTTTCACGCACTTAAATATGGGGTGTAACATTATTCCCTCCTTAACATTCGTCATCAAATGTTGACAGATGCACTTATCATTCTCATAATCCATAGTTCTTGTGAATACTTAGTACTTCTATTGCCATCTAGGCAACTCTTATGTGAATGAATCCCAAAGGCCAATGCATTCCCCCCTTAGGCCTCTTTCTCATACCACGACTTGTAGTCGGAATTCTTTCAATCTCGTAACTGTTACTGTCTTCTATCATGCAGCATGTACGACTCTAACCTTGTATGTGCACCTATGCGACTCGTTTCTTCTCTTTCCTCCAGCTTTTAGCCAATCTCTAGGCTTCACTGTGTGAACATATATAAATAAATGTCAAGTTGTCCCTCCAGGCATCATTTGCTTTAAGCCATACTATATCATAATTCTTACATCGACTTATCATTGCGGAGGTCTGCTATAAAATTCCAGCTTACTCTTGTTGCTTATCCTATATGTATAAATCTAAGTCCTTTAATGTTTTCTCATTACTGTTCATCTTAAGAATGACGACCTAATGTCAGCTTATATTTTGTGATTTTTGTCCATCCATTATGATTTGCCTCAATATTGATCTGCAATATACCACTGATAATTTGAAACTTCTTACATAAAACCTTGCCGCTAGGGCTTACGTTGCATCGAGGGATATTTGAAGTGATTTCCATAATCGTATTTCATAGTATCTCAATGTGATTCATCTTATGGGTGTATTCTAATCTCCTGCCATCTGCGAAATCTCTTCTCCTCCTCCTTTGTTTCTTCAAATCATTATTCAATCAAAGGCCCAAACGCCATCTTTTACCTGTCACAATTACACCCTCGTTTCGTTACCAGGTCAGCATTCCATTTCTTCAAAATTCTACTAGTCTTAGACTCCTTTGAGTCAATCCAGGCTATATTGAGCCTTCTATAACTTAGAGAAACCATCGCCTCTCTTGTTTTTATGGGCTTAATCCCGAGAACTTATCTATTGTTGTCACCTTCTTACTCACCCTTTCTCATCCTTACTCTTGTCATAAAACCTCATCGCTTTACTATACTTTAGTTTCCGACCTGTACATATCAATTTATACTATTCACAATTTTCCTTCAACTTGCTTGCACCCTTGATTTTCTTATGTTATTCTAGAACATCAAGCAAGACATCACCTCATCTCTAACTCTTCTTTACTTTCTTGGCTAGATCTCTCTGTACCTAGAACCCATAGGCTGGAAGGTATGCCACTGACGATGCTGGTATCATTTCTGGATACTGAATCCCTGCGCTTCTAGCCTTTTATCGTAGTATGGACAATTCACAACCTTCTGCATTTTAGTATCCCATATGTTGTTCATCTTTACCTTTATTGCCTTAAAATCTTGTATCGTATCTTCTATATTTTTCATGACCTCCCTTCCACATAAGTATAATTCGTGTTCATAACTTAAAGCTCCTGATTTGCTTCATTGATGTAACTCTTTAGTTTCATCTTCCTTCTGGTCAACCTTTATGTAGGCTTAAGACATCTTCCAGTCTGCGGCTCATGGTATTACTTTAGCCCTTTCATGGACGCTATGGAATATTTAGGATACAATCTTCTAACAATTCAATTCTTTGCCTATGACCTATACTCAATTCTTTCTTTTAATTTATACTAGAGTCTTCTATGATTGTATGATTGTCAACATATATGTTGCATGTCTTATCCGAACTCTTAAGTACGTTGCTAACATAGCTAATTTGGGATCATTGATCGAATAATTCCTTTCATTCCTTTTTAGCTTTCTTTAGCATAAGCTATTACTTTTCCTGGACTTTCTGCCTCCTTGTTGCATGCATACTTAGCTTACTTTAGTTCCCACACATGCTGGAGTTTTCGTGCAACTCACATGATCTCGAATATTACTTTTAATTTTACTTCCCGTTCATTGGCCACGGTAGGTGCCACATTCCTTTGGAGTGTTTACAATGTTGTTGTGAGACTGTTGTTACACGACCATTTACTCTTTAGATTATTGTGCTCAAGTTGAAGCCTTCTTAATTATTTCCTCAACTAGCCTTTCGTTGTAGTATTTAGGGAGAACCCTTGACTCTTGTAAAGTTATGAGCTTATTACGAACCCTTTTGATGTCCTTCCTTGCCTATAACCATCCATAATGGCTTACCTCCATGCCATTATGCTTTTAGGGTTGCTTCTAAACTGATATTTTGACTGTCTTTCCAGTGGCACTTTCTTTTATCTACGTAACACTCATACGGTACCTTTAACTACCCCGACTCCTATTTGAATATATCTCAAGTATTATAATGACATTAATACAAGGCTGAATTCTCCGTGTTGGGATTTACAATATTTATCTTGCATGATCCGCTTATTTGTGTGTAACTTCTTGTCTAGTCATGACTAAGCTCTTCCTGAATCAAGTACTAACTACTTGTCGGCCCATTATCATATCCTTATTCTGCGTAATCTTTCTTGGGTTTTTTCTTTGTCTTAACTTACCTCACGTACTGGCACCTTATCTATCAATAACATCCCGGACAGGAACCCTTACTTACTTTTTCTTAACGTCGTGATTACGTAACGTTCTGGAATCATAGCATATCTGTAACATTTGGATAAGTGCAATCTCATCCTTTTCTCATTTTTATCGTATTTTTTCTTTATCATTCCATATTCCCCCTTTTGGGGATTACTATGACTTGGAGCTATGTCGATCTGCCTATAGATGTTTTTCATCTTCATCTTTGACGTCCTTTCACATTATCAATGACCCTTACTCGCCTTGAGGTAATTCTTATATACCAAGGATAACAAAATTCCCCACTCGCAATGGTGACGCTTAGTGTAACTAGCACATACAGCCTCTTAAGCTTAATTTTGCTCATATTGCTTGCTTTACGGAGGTGTCTTCCTAAATGACCTTTAAAGGTTATTCTTCTGTCGTCCTTTATATTATCGCTGGAACGCAATATAAAATTCTCATGATGTCGACCATATTGTCGACCATTATTAAATCACCCAGTCCCTAATTCATGTTTAGTTTATCTTGCTCACCAGCCCATATGAGTTTCTATTATTCTGAGGTCTAACTTTTCCTTCTGGTAGTCACGTTGGAGTTACGAACTTATTTCTCATAATGAGGATATGACTTTATGGCCTATACTCTTTTATTGTCTCTAAGCACGTCACCTATCATATTTTCCTTCACTTGACTATAGACTCTGTAAAACTGTCATCTTTTGATCTATCATTGTCATCTATGTATCACGTCTTACTCATAATGCTTCATTATCCCTCTTCGTACTTTCTTGCTAATATTTCTATCTATCACTTTATTCTGAAAATTCGAACAAAACATTATTTTACTTTCAACTTCCCTTGCTCCATCCATTTGATCTTCAAATTTCCAAATATTCTTTCTCTACTATGGACGGGAGCCATACTAAGGTAATATTTATCCCTTACGGAATTCTTGTGCACGTCTTTGTAGTACCCATATCTAGCTATACTATTTTAGAGTGCACCATCTTGGTATCTCACAAGGAGGTCCATTAGAACCTTTGTAATATCGTTCGGAAATGTCAACTAATGCATACCATCCATTCATCATTTTGGGTTAGTCTAACCCCAGTTGGATCTTGCTATCTTGTCCTTCTCTTAAACCATATCTGTTAGCTCCCATAGGGCATGATCGAGATAGGTGTGGCTGATTGTATGTACATCTATTTTTATTGAAGGTAATTAAAAATGCTTATATCTCCCTTCCCGAATGGTAAATAATTATCATCTTTATTAACTGAGTACCTCGTACCATTCTTCAACTTGCTTCTTTTACTTACTGCCACTCATGTCTAACTTTTGATTCCGTTATTCTTTTTTACCGTAAGAGTGGATCATTATTCTTTCCTAAAAGCTCCTTATCATGAATCGTACACCTTTTAGTATATGCATGATCTACTAAAGACCTCACATTTACTCATCATAAGCAAGATGCAAAATCGAGTTCCTCCAATTCAACACTTTCACATCTATATCTCTTATCGATTGTCTTTCTAAATGTAGGAATCATCTTATTACGAATAAAATAGAAGATCGGAATTTGAATTCTTATAAGTGAGCTCTACCACACAATCAAGAGTAAGAAGAAAGAATGATAGTCCTTAATGCCCTGTATCCTCATGCTTATAAGTATGGTGCACAACACACCCATAAACAAGACTATACTAGACATGGCTTGTAGACTCCCTAGGAAAGAACTGCTCTAATACCATTTTTGTCATGCCCCAAACTTGGGGGGTGAGACCGGCACCCGGTGCCTCACCTATCCTTGCGTATCAACTTGCGACTAAGGAACTCTGAACATGTGATGTCGTACTTTGGCCATGGGCCACATTGCAAGACAACTGCAAATGCTGACTAAATATCATTATAAAGATGGGCCAACAAGGCCGTCATAACAATTGTAGCTGATAAACCAACCAAATATACATACCAAGCCTACAAGCCCAACATACTGCACTAACTGACAAGATATGTCTACAAGCCTCTATCGATGGATATACTGTGATCGAAATACTCCCCGACCTACTCATAACATATATACATATATACACAATATGTATATAAAGCTCTAGAGCCGGCAACTCCGAAAGCCATGGAGCTCACCGATCAAGCTGAACTCAGGCAACAATTAATGAGGAGGCCTACCCATCTATGTGTCTAAACCTACACGCATAAAATGCAGTGCCCCAAGAAAAGGGACGTCAGTACGAAATAATGTACCGAGTATGTAAGGCAATATACTGAAAGCTGAAACTGAATTGATAATATAATAACTGCAAGCAGTTGGAAGTCAAAGATAATCTGAAGATATGCTTACTTGGTGATACTGACTCAACCCTCTCAATATAATAAGTAATATAGCTTTCCGACCCTACAAGGCTCGGTATATATATATATATATATATAAAATTGCTCTACCATATTAGGCTCGCTCATAAGCGCTCGGACATACTAGGTTCTGTATCTCGACCAAATGGGCTCGCTCATAGGCGCCCGGCCACAGTAGGCTCGGTATATAACTTACCATCTGATCAGAGGTTGGCCAATAGAGGCCTGCCCATCGATTATAGCTCGATGGCAATGAAAATACTTTTAATACTATATATATGTAAACTCTCTGCTCTCTTGACCGGAAGAAGGAAATACTCAACTGAATATGCAGTTCTTATAAAAAGAATATATTAACTTACAAAACTATAAAAATATATATAATTTGCGAGACTAGCAAAATATACGTAAATTCACGGATATGAATTTTTCTTTATGCCTAGTTAACAAACTTGTGTAATTACGAGATCATGCTAAAATGAAGGAAAAGCTTAGCCTTAACATACCTGTAGTAGGGAAAAATCCGTATGATGTTCTTGAAAAAGGTTACACCGTACTCCCTTAGAACCGCAAATTTTTATGTTGCTAAATCTTGTTGGAAATGTTTGGTTAAGAAGAATTGCTAAACATTTTCCTCTTCCAATTGTAATGCTTTGGTGTTGAGAATATTAGGAAATGAATTTGCATTTGATTAATATGACTTTGAGAATAGATTTTGGAGAGTTATCAGAATGATAACGTTTTCTCCTCCACTTTCTAATTGAAATCTCTTTTGATAATTGAAAGTATTGGAAAGTGTAGTAAAGGTGTAACTATTTCCCACTTAATAAGAATGAATCTTAGTCATTTCATTGAAGTGTAGCTGACTGCCACGTTTTGGGGGTGGGATTTATTGATCTTTATCCACTTATTAGTTAATTAGGTAATGTCCTGTTACCTTGTAATTAACCAATTACCCGCATAATTAAGAATAGTCTCAAATTACATAAAATTCTACTTATTTTAAATACACTTTATACATCTTACTATCACGGTCATATGGTACAATTCATGGTACTAGTCCATAAATATCATGTATTATAGCTCGGATCGTATTTTTTCTCCAAAATGACAACTTTCGAAGAAACACATTTTCTTCTATTTTCTTACCCTTTCACCTTCAATAATTACTTAACCCTTGTTTAACATAGCATAATACTTATAATCTCATTTTTGAGCTTACGTCGATTAACTTATAACAAATTTTAACGTACAAAAATGTGGGATGCAACATCTCATTTTCGAGATTTCATCAATTTATTTATGGCATACTTTCACGCACGTAAATATGGGGTGCAACATTCTGGGTTTCTGTTTGCCATGATTTTTGCAAGATCAATCCGATCTCTTGAGTTTGTAGGAGTCTTTAGATTCGATGATATGGCCCTGGGGCTCATTAGGCTGGCCCGAGGGGCTCTTACGTGCCTGGTCAATGCGACTTTAGTATAAGTTGGCGCTTGAGCTCTTATGCTTTTGTTCAACCATTTTGGGTTTAGTCTCCGAGTCAGGTTTCGACTCGAGCTTATTTGACCCTCAGGCTTTTACGTTTGTGTGGGCTAGCGATAATGGCTCTTACGCCTTGGACCGAAGTGGCCTTTTAAAGTAAGTTGGTGACGATGGCTCTTACGCCTTGGGTCGAAGTGACCTTTTAATGTAAGTTGGCGATAATGGCTCTTACGCTTTGCCCTTAGGCATATATAGTTAACTATTTTTGGTACAATCTCCGAATTGGGATACGAATCGAGCTCATTTTGACCCATAAGTTTTCAGATTTCAAGTTGGCGACAGTGGATCTTACACTTTTGGTTGATGCGAGCTCTTGTGTGTGTGGCCTTGAGGCTCATTAGGCTGGCGACAATGGCTCTTACGAGCTTGGATGATGCGACCTTTTATGTAGGCTTTATTTTCCTCTCGTTAAGGACTTTTGAAGTAATTTTTGCCTGGATCATTGTCAGTTCGGGAAGAACCTCGATTTCAAGCAACTTGTGGTGATGTTCGAGCATCTCAAGAGGCTTGGCTCGGAGGCTGAGTAGCTCAAAGCCTGTGATTTGGAGCTGACATGGTCGAAGATCTTTTGCCTATGTCGAGGGTAGACTGTTTAACCGGTTCTTTCCGAAGTAGATTCGGAGTTATTGAACGCCTTGTAGCAATGGTCGGGCGTCCTTGAGTCGCATTAGTTTCGCTGGTACAGCCGTGTGACCGGAGTCACTTATGTTTGGTCAGGGCCTTTGTGTCCCTAGTGAAGTAGTTTTGGCAGCTATATCGATGGTATTCCTTTTTAGGGGTCTTACAAGTTCGATATATAGCCAAAACTTTGGGATCGGGTCTATGCCTTGAGTGAGGTCTTACAAGTTTTACATGTCGTTTGAGGTCTTATAGTTTTACATGTCGTTGAGGTCTTACAGTTTTACATACCGTTGAGGTCTTACAATTTTACATGCCGTGGAGGTCTTACAATTTTACATGTCGTTGAGGTCTTACAGTTTTGCATGCCGTTGAGGTCTTACAAATATAGTTGCTGCCTTATGTAGGTCTTACGAGACCGAGTTTACCCGCTCAGTGTCTAATAGCCTCGGGTTTTGATAAGTCGATGGAGGTGGCGCTTGACGGTATTCCCCGATTTGTCGAGGGTTTCTTGACTCGGGAGTCGTTATTTGCAAACTTTGTATTACCTTATCGAGGGCTTACAGTTTGTAGATCATGACCCTGGGGTCGTGCAATTTTGGAGATATCGGTGCTAGTCTCCGAGTGTTCGGGGCGCTTTTGGCCTTGGAGATGTTTCATGATTTTCATGCTACCTCATTGAGGCCTTACGGTTTAAAGATCCCGACTGGGGTGTCACACCCCTTTTTTACACCTCCAAAAAGATGCGTGTTATGCTATGGATTTGTGGGTTAAAGAGTTTTTCCAATTAAAGTGAGAATTTTGAAATAGGGATTATTTTTGTTATTCAGAGTCGCCACTTGAAATTGATTTGTTTGTGTTCCAAGTCACCTTTTATTTGAATCCCTAATCAAAGGAAGGTTTGACTCTTTTATTATTGTTTGCAAAAACAATGTCCGGATAAGGAATTCTGTTGATCGAGGAGAAGGTGTAAGGTATTCCCCGAGTCACGTGGTTCTAGCATGACCGCTTTATTGACTTAAACTTGGCTTTAATTACTTTACGAACAAACTGTGATTTATATGATTTTCATGTCTTGCCAATCCACTTTTATTTCTTAATTATTATAAAAATTAAAGAATATAATAAAATGTCATAATCACACTATGCAAGCGAATGCGTGATCGAGACGAAATTTATTCATTTTGTCATAACGGGTGCTACGCAAGCGAATCCGCAGTCATGACTAGAATTATTATTACATTATTATTTTTTGGAAAAATTTTAAAACATTTGAGAAAATTTATTTTTATTTATTTTTATTAAAAGCTAGTATCATGCTACACAAGCGAGTCCGTAAAAAAAAGGGCTGAAGCATGCTTACTATTTGCCTAGTGTTTAAATTAATTATTAAAGTTATTAAGTCATTAAATTATTTTAATTACAAAAAAAATCTTATTGTTATGAAAATTAACTAAGTTTGTGGCGAGCTTTGATGTTAAAAATAAAAGGAAAAAAGGGCCAAGCTGCTAACCCAAACCAAATGCAAGGCCGATTCAATTCATTGGAATGACAAGTAGAAAATAATAGTCTCAAAAATAAAAGTGGTATGTTATATAAGGTGGAATCCAATGTGTCGTTCCCATAATTTTATTAATCTAAAAGCAAAATCATGGCCCAGGACCCAACAATTTATTCATCATAATTTAAAAGCATAATTTCATTAATCACGGCATAATTTTGTAACAATTTATTCATCATGTGATAAAGGCAGACTTTTTGGCATCCTCTTCATCCATTCAAATCTGTTGGTATC
Source organism: Nicotiana tabacum (assembly GCF_000715075.1). Lineage (NCBI taxonomy): Eukaryota > Viridiplantae > Streptophyta > Magnoliopsida > Solanales > Solanaceae > Nicotiana > Nicotiana tabacum. Next base: position 67,485,064 of record NC_134086.1, on the reverse strand, counting down.
CTGCGAAACAATCTACAAAGGATTTGAGTTGTTGCTTGGTGTAGTTGTCATCAGTATATGTATGTTGGGCAGCAAGAAATCATCCTTAGGACTTGCTCTATTCAGATCTCGGCAATCAACACATACCCTAACATTCCCATCTTTCTTTGGAACTGGCACAATGTTGGCTAACTAGGTCGGGTATTCAACCACTCGGAGAACCTTGGCTTAATTTGCTTGGCGAACTCCTTTTTTATCTACAGACTCATATCTGTCTTGAATTTTTTGAGCTTATGCTTTACCAGTGGACACATGGGATTAATAGGTAGCTTGTGAACTACTATGGATGTGCTTAACCCAATCATGTTGTTGTAGGACCACGAAAATATGTCCTCATATTCCTTTAGGAATCTGAAATACTCTTCATTCTCTGCCGGTGATAGATGAATGCTTATAGGAGTTTCCTTGACCATCTCGAAATCTCCTAAGTTTACGGCTTCAGTTTCCTCCAAATTAGACTTCGGTTTGTTTTCAAAATTCTCTACATCTTTGATGATTTCGTAAGGTATTATATCATCTTCCAGATCTCCCGAATCACGGTCCTTATGCTGCATTGTCTCATTACACATCACAATCATAGGTTCATCGGACAATTATGCTTAAAAAGTGTAGAAAAATAGTAATAAATTTGGAAAACAGTAATGCATTAATAAAACTTTTTAAAATGTCCACAAGTACGACTCGATGACTCGAGTAATTATTTCAACAATTGCACTACAGTCCATATCTTCTTCATCTAGAAATAACATCCTCATGCCAGCCAAAATCTCATTTTCCTCAGTTCCCCACATCATCTCAGCCTTATGGAATGTCTGGTGCAGAGATGGTATGGGTTGTTCCAGCGGATAATAAGGGGAACGCCATGGCAACATCCAGTCCTAATATTCTTGCCATGTGTATTCATATATGAGTCCAAAAGTCCTGTCATGATATTGCAGTTGTACGAGTTTGGTGCTCCCCTAAAGCTTTTTGCCGAGACCTTTACTTGGTTCATACCCCGTCCACATCAATATGCTTTCTATCTTGTTTCTCCACCATTGGTCCTTTTATATTGTGATAACCCATTCAATGCGATGATATGTTTCTCCACCCAACTTTATCCTATTTTTGATGACTGGAAGGGTGTGATTGTTGTAGATGGGGTTGCTCCTATCTCCATGAATTATCACCTACTGATGATTCCATTCGAACATCATAGTCTGGTGCAGAGTTAAAGTCATTGCCCGGTCTGCATGTATCCATGGCAATCCCAACAATAGATTGTAAGTAGCAGATATATCTAGCACTTGGAACTCAACATCTAGCCAAGTCGGACCCATCTGTCGATCAAGATTGATTTTTTCAATAGTGGCTCTTTGCGATCCTTGAAATGCCTTCACATTCATGCTTCCAATTCTTGTGCAATGCCCTGTTGTGACTCAGTCCTTCTTGTGGTAACACATCTTCATGGAATGTGATTTTGTGCTCTCCAATACCTTTCTGACCATGTTAGCCATCTCTCCACTAGTGATACCGGCGGGTACATAAACATCACTTAGCACATTCATCAAAGCATTATGTGCGTGTCTGAGTTTTGCATTAGTGATAAGATGAATATCTGAGCATGAGTCTTGTTCAGGTGATCAACAATAGAGTACTCTCTTGCTTGTATCTTTCTCCAAATATCTTTAGTGCTAGTCTCAACAGCAGGTGGCTTAGGTACAGCTTTCTTGCTCGTTTCTCCCAGATTCTCAGGTGTGTAAACTCTGCAAGTTCTTGACATACCTTGCGCGACACCTGTTTCTTCCACCTTGGATTTTCCCTTTCTTCTTGCTTCTGTGATATAATCCCACGGGGCATCATCAAACTTGTAAGATGGTAAAGGAGCTACGATCATAATGAAGTGTATAACTATCTCTACTTCAAATTGCACTTGGGTTTGTACCACGACTAGCGTGAGGGTGACTGGAGTTGTTTTAGGAGCGTCTCCCTCTCGAATGAGTCCAATGGACCCTTCCTAATCCCATTCCTCATCAGTTTCTATCACATTCACTCTCTCACCTCTGTGACACAGGTGGGGGTTGTTGCGAACATTTGGTGCAACTTTCTTCTCTTGTATAAATTTTAGTGTCAATCAATATCTTAATTTTGTCTTTTAACGTGCAACATTCCTCAATGGTATAACCATTCATGTCTGAATGATAAGCACATGTTTTGTTGAGGTTGATCCAATAGGAAGGATTTTCCATAACAACAACAGGAATACGAGCGACATAACCAGCAACCTTTAGTCTCTCATACAGTTGGTCTATGAGTTCAGCAATTGGGGTGTATTGTCTAAGAGGTATGTGGTCAAAATTTGGACGTGGCTTTGGGTAGTTTTGATGGGTAGGCGGAGGTGAATGGTAATATGCAGGTTGAGTGTTGTAGGTATGGTAGGTGGTTGAAGTGTATTGGTATTTTAGGGGTGAGGATTGATATGTGGGTGGAGGTGTTTGGTATGTGAGGGGAGACATAGGGTCCTGGGCTACCATCACGGCACCCGCTTCTTTCTTCTTCAAAATACCTTCTAATTGCAAAGTTTTATTCGTGGCCTGTAGTGTATCAAAATTGGTTACCATCCCACTTTTGATTCCTTCTTCTATTCTTTCTCTTAGCTTGATGATGTCAGAGAACTTGTGATTTTCGATGACCATCAACCTTTCGTAATATTGCGGATCTTGCGCTCTAACAAAGAACTTGTTCATTTGTTCTTCTTCAAGTGATGGCCTTACCTTTGTTACCTCTGATCTCCAACGAGTAGCATACTGGCGGACAATTTCTATCGGCTTCTTCTTGAGGTTTTGAATATAGAAAATGTCTGGCGCATTTTTCGTGTTGAACTTGAATCTATCCATAAAATTTGATGCCATACTCACCCAATTAACCTACTTCTTTGGGTTTTGACTGATATACCAAGACAAAGCATTTCCTGTAAGACTTCACATGGACATTTTCATGCGGATTTGTTCATTCTTACATACCCTTACAAGCTTATTGCAGTATGTTTTTAGGCGCACTTTCAGATCACCAGTACCATCAAATATTTCGAACTTGGGAGGTTTGTAACCCCCTGGCAGTTCCACATCCCGCTAAATGCATAGGTCCTCATAGTTTAGACCTTCAACGCCTTTCCTACCTTCAACAATTTGGACTCTCCCTATGAGCTTCTTGAGATCCTCTGCCATGTTTCTAATGAGCATGTCTTTTTCAGTTGGTTCAGGTATGTATAGGGTTTGTTGCGGGGTATGGGTTAAGGTTTTCACATATATCGAATTGCTTTGGTCAGTTCCCGGAACTTTGGTATATGAATGATCATTGGTCAAGTTTTGGGGATCATGGGTAGGTACTGGTGCATTTGGGAAGTGTGGTAAGTGGTGGTTTATGGGTATTGAGTTGGATGATTGTGGTGTTATTGAGGGGTTGGCAATGGTGGTGGCTTAAGGTTCTGGGGAGGTACGGAGTTATGATACTGGTGTTGTATGGGAAGTTTCGGTACAATCGGTGGTGGATTCTGATTTTGTGTGTTGTTTGCAGTGGTGTTTGGTTATGGGTAGTTGTGTTTTGCTGGTTGATGTTAGGAACATTAAGAGTAAGGGAGAGGTTTGCAGAATTTTGTACATGCTCCAGCTCGCCTTGTAGTTCCAGTATTTTTTGTGCCAAGTGTAAGACCAACTCATTCTGCCCTGGAGTACTTCTGCCATCTGAAGTTTCAACGTTTTACACCACAGTAGCACTGTCTTTCCTGATACCACTTAAATCATCCATATTCCCTTCTCCCTTAATTTTTCCTTTTAGGTTGCTAGGTGGAGGAGGAGGTAGAGGACCTCTGGATCTACTGTGGTATGCTGATGATGCCAATATGCACGAACCAACCCTTGGGAATGGGAATAATCATTAAAAAAAAAGGTAAAAGTAACCAAGTTAGTAAAGTGAAATAAAAGAGTATTCGCAATATTTAAACATGTTTCACAAAGTCATGCAATCATTCACGTCCTAATTTGGGGACCTCATTGTGCCTGAGGTAGGCTTAAGCGACACATAGACTTGGAGAATATTGGTGCCAACATTTGCTTCATTTATTTAATGCAAAAATGAGCTAAAACAATCTTTACTAAATCTACAATATTATAATAAAGTTACTAATGGCATTTAGCCTTATAAAATCGAAATCTAATCTAAAACTAGAAAGTAGTAAAGAACATCATCTCCTAATCTACTTGGTCTCTGAAGGACCTTCTCTTTGCTTGGCTCTTTTGATCCCATCAATCAAGTTTCCCAGATTATGCATATCCAACAGTATGTAAGATTTTGCCAGATTTCCTCCTTCACCATTGTCCATGCCTTGATAATCTGAGAGTCTCTTTCACATCTTCCCTTCTAGATCCATCAGACCTTGATCCATGTATTTCAATCTTTCTGTTGACTTAGTGGCAATCTCCTTCCATCCCCTTATCGCCTCCATGTTCACCTTGTGTTATTCCAAGTGTTTAGCTTCAGACTCGAACACCCTTTTGTGTAGTCTCTTGTACTTAACCTATGCCTCAACCACTTCATCTATGATCTTATCCTTCAGATTGACTCATGGCCCAACGTCCCCTGCATGATACCTGTCTAGCTCTATGGTTTCTCCTTCCACAATGATATTTTGGTTCCACATGTGTTGCACCTTGAACTTGAACATAATGACATCTCCTTTTAAATCATCCTTATACTGGACTATGTTGGAAACCTGAAGTATGAACTATTTTCTTCCAGCTTGACTCATTACCGTATAGGAGCATAAGGGTAGATTCCTCACAGCCCAATTCGTACCATGTGGGTAGTCCCCCTTGACCTGATGATGAACTCACTACCAGGAAACCATTTGAACATCCGATGTACCTGCTCGTCTGTCAGATTGCTGAAGAAACACACACAACCTACAGTATTTCCAAGCTTTGCAAACATGTCTGGAATAAACGTCATTTTATTTGGGTGATGGTTGGCTATGCATTCAGTCAATGGACTTCGCAGAAGATCTTGACGGTACTCTCCTCTCTAAAAGTGTTCCAGCAGCTAGACTTGTAGCAATAGATTACAACACTCAAAGTGTCTGAATCCCTCTTTGCACCGATCTAGAGCACGGTACATCTCAGCTAGGATCATGGGGATGATAGTATAAGTTTGTCCCTCGATGCCATCTAACAACGTCCCGGTGACCATGGCTAAGCCAGTATGAATTCTTTCTCCTTTCATAGGAAATATCAACAACCCCAAGAAGTAGATGACAAACACATAAACCCGACGATGCACCCATCCCAAGGAAGTAATGGATAGTTCGTCATGGTGAAGACGATATGACTTGCTATGCCCATAAAGCTCGTAAAGAAACTAAAAATGGATGTATGATTTCTTTACATAGAATAGTTTATCATTCTTCTTAAAACCCATCATTTTCAGGAAACAGTGGGGAGTGCGATTCTCTGGTACCTGTAATCCCGGACTATCCCATGGTAACTTGGGGAAACCTCCTATTTCTTTTAGGAGAGGAGTTATTTATATGTTTCCAAATCGGAAACAACTCTTTTCTTGTCCCAGGACATGGTGGCAGCCTCGATCAGCCCCCTAGTTGGTCAAATGTTCATCAAAGATGGCAGGTCACCAAGTACTCTCCACATATAATTTTTTTCACAAGGTGTAAGGTCTTTCCACCAGTCAAGTAGCATAGGTGGGATGTTTTTGACCATACCGAACCTGGGGATTTCGCGCGTCAATTTTTGCAAATAAATAAGAGTTATCCCTTTCCCCCTCCAAATTCGTCTACTGACACAAAAATGATCAACATGTTGGCACATTTCCTCTAATTAATGCACATAATATGATAGTGTCCTTTACGATTATGTAAATCTCATCGAACTTTAGACAAGGTTTATCTAAGCGGATTGTTACGTCAATAACGCTTCAATCCGTAGTAGGTTTAGCATGATGCATGTACATTTCAAATTGGAGTAGGGATTCTGTAAGGTCTAGACTAGTACTCCCAAGTGGTCAAGTTGAGAGGGAAAGGCACGGAATCGTCAACTGCATCGCTGATCAACTAGTCTAAACATATATAAGCCTTTCCGATTTTAAAAAGGGGTGATTTCAGGAAAATGCGGCATTCATCTAGCACTGTTATGTTAATAATTGGCACGAGTAGAGTATGATGTAGAGCATGATTTATGCAGAAATAATAATACATTTCCAAGTATTTGCACGATAAAAGTACGTAAAAGAAGTAAATAAAATAGCAAAAGTGAACATGAAAAGAAGAGAAGAGAAAAGAAAGACAAAATAAAGAAGTCAGTTTAGCTCATGAAAATGTGCGAGAACGTAATGAAGCAGGTAGGAAAATAGGGATGGGAGAGTCATAATATAGCAGTCTTAGATAAGATAAAGGAGATGTAGATAGGTCATACATGTCATAGCAAATAAAGGAGAATAAGGGAACATGTCATAGCAGTTTTAAGACTGATAAAGGTGAACAAGGAAAGGGATCTGCATGTCATAGCAATTAAAGAGAGATAACGGTTAATAAGGAAAGGGATATGCATGTTGTAGCAATTTAAACAAATAAATATGAATAAGGAAAGTGATGTGCATGTAATAGGAGTTAAATAAAAAAAATAAAGTAACCCACATAAGTCAAGTTCATTATGGTAAGAGCCTAAGTATATCCCCAAAAGAGTCGACATCCTATCGTACCCCGTTTTCTCGTAGAAGCGGGTTTCGACGTGTGACAACTCTTTTAAATGGGTATTAAAAGAGAAGAATCGCCACATAATGATTTTAAGGTGTGTAAGGGCACCTATTTGTGAATAACTCTATTTGACTAGTCATCTCCACCAAAGATCAGGTAAGGGCTCAAATTACCTCAAAGAAAAGATATTAGGCACTCTTTGAGACCTACAAATGTGGGTCCCGATTGAACATTAGACTATGTTATGTAATTAAGGTAGGTAATCAAATAACTAAGAGGGAAATTCAGAAGTTGTAGAGTCTTATTAAAACATATGAGAATCGGTACAAGTCTATAGGCATGGTTTCCTAAGTGATTTTTGATATCTAGCAGTGTACAATGAGTTTGGAAGATTAAGACGTTACAAATCCTACGAGCATGATTTCTAAATTGTTGGTACAAGGAAGCAGTAAAACTATTTTAATTACTAGTGTTGGTGTTATAGGCAAGTGACAATGTCTTATAGGTAGGATTTCTAGTACTTAACAACTGAAATTGATTTTATCTACTTTATCCCTATAGGCATGTCGTCCAAGTGTGGCAATGCGACGAAATGACAAAGCTTTAAGATCCTACAGTTATGATATCTAAAGGAACACATACTAAGCACAATAGAAGCAGTTGATTGATTGTTTAATTTAAACCCTATAGGCATGTTGTCTAGGTAGACATTAGCGAAACCTGGTTATTATATCCTATAGGCATGTTGTCTAGAAGCGTTTAGTAGTACACATGGAAACAAATATAGTGATTACTTGAACCAACATGTTTTGACAGTGAAGTGTGTGCATGATTCTTTTTGGCATACTTTCTATTAGTTTAAAACACACCAAACTGAATAACATATAAGGCGTGATGAACGAAATAGCAAATAGAACATATAGACCTTCTTTGCATGTTTTCTATCCTTTTTATGCAAGTATTAGAATACCCCAACCCCATTTTTATTAATCTCATCATCATTTGTTGTAAAAATTATTACAAACCATATCGAATGATTACATGTCCAAGTTCAAATAAATAACAACCCAATAACACATCTGGGCCTTAAAATATGCTTAGAACCTCATGCAGCCAGCGGGCCAAAATTCCAAGTGCAGAGAGTGTACTCCAGACCTCCTAATACGAAAGGTAGGGCCAATATACCAGGCCCAAACAATACCAGTAATTAAGCTAATGGATAATATCTTGTCGTCAGCTACTCTATGTAAAACTCTAGTATGACATGTGGGTTTGAAACGACTTGATTGTTCGCATATGTGTTGTGATCTGGTGTAGCTAGTTTTGTTATATGAGTAAGATGGCTCTCGAGATGTTGGTCATTTATTGCACCTTAGTCATGGTTGTGGTTTTTATAGCACATGGCACTATCAATCTCCCCAGTGTTGTATTTATGCACTTGGCGTGCTTATGGTGGATATTCAGGCATTTTATGGGCATGAGCATTGGGCTTGGTATGTATTTCCTTATTAATTTTTATGTGTGAATCAGGTGGCATGCCGCCATGGGCATGATGTTTTGATCGGGTTGCATGCCACAATAGTATTATATCTGGATCTGGTTGCATGCCGCAACGGTATCATATGTGGATCGGGTCGTACGCTGCAATAGTGAGATCTTGAGTGTGGTTCCTTATATTTAGTTTGTGTGTCTTGTTTCTCCTCTCTAAGATAGGTTCATAGCATTTGTTTGACCATCTTATTTGTAGGTGGGTTAGGTAGTTCTTTGCCAGAGTTTATTTTTCTTATGGGTCATATTCGAGTTGTAGGTTGTTGACGCATTGAGGGAGCCATATGAGATTTTAGATGGTGCTTGAGGTGGCTTATGCCCAAGCGGCTTGTACTGGGTAAGATGAGGTTATTGGACCTGAGATCAGTGCGATCGAATTTATGTAAGGTATACAAAAGAGAAAGTGCCACTATTCTGTTGTTAATGTGGCAACGACTCTTGTCATGTGGAGAGACTCCATGATATATTGATTCGGTATGTGGTTATGAGCTTCTGTGCGTCGTTGTCATTATTGCAATATAGAGAGGGTTGGATTAGGGCATATGCGCATTATGATGTATACTACAGGCATCAGGTTAGTGAATTTGCAGCTCCTACGGTTGGAGGATGTTATTCTGTGCATACGAATTATGCGATGCATTGGGTGGTTAATCATAGGTTCATGATCATATTTGGTATAGCGGATTATGATTGATACAATGTTCATTTGTTAGAATCAGGTCTCGTAGAGAATTCCAGATGTTGGAACTTGGTTTTAAGGCTTGTGGGCTTAGATAGTAGGAAGGATCTTCAGTATGGATCAGGCTGATGTGATCACATGGGTTGGGGTGGCATGGGTAGGTACACAAAGTGTTAAAACGTGATTTTGGGCAACGCCAAAATGATTCTTGGCACATTTGAGGATGAATGTATGTTTAAGTGGGAGACAATGTAACGACCAGATCAGGAGTTTCAAGCTCTAGGGCATCATTCAGCGGTATGAGGCCTCGGGTAGCTTAACTTCATGTTTTATGATTTGTATGTGTGGTCGGAATTGAATTTCAGGAAGTTCGAAGTTGATTAGGATGGAAATTTCTCAACTTGGAAGCTATAAGTTGGAAGAGTTGACCAAGGTTTGAGTTTTGAGTAAACGACCTCGGAATAGAAACTTGAAGGTTCCAAATAGTTTTTATGATGATTTTAGACTTGGGCGTATGTTATGGTTTAATATCATGTGGTCCGGGAGCATTTCTACACTTATTATGGAAAGTTGGCATTTTGAAAGTTTTGGAATTTCCCAAGTTTGGTTTGAAGTGGACTTTGGTATTACTGGTGTCTGTTTGTAGTTTCGAGCCATGGAATAGGTTCATATCATGATTTATTACTTATGTGGAATGTTTGGCATCATTCCAAAATGTTTAAGAACGAATCAGACGCGTTCATCAAAGTTTGGATGCTTGAAATTGAAAGAAGGTTTCAATCGTTGATTCGTAGTTTTGATGTTGTTTGGAGTGATTTGAGGCCTCGAGCATGTTCATGTTATGTTTTAGGGACTTGTTGGTATTATTGTACAAAGTCCCGGGGGCCTCGGGTGTGTTTCAGGATGGTTTCGGACCAAGTTATGTTGAGTTGATGTTGCTGGTTTGCAAGTGCTGGTTTTGTTCTTTGCGAACAAGAAAGGTCTCACGTGTTTGCGATGAAGGAGTTGAGCTGGGTGGGGGGTCTTTTGTTTTATGCGTTCGAGATATGGGGTTCGTGTACCCGAAGTGTTAAGTAGTGGTACTTTGCGTTCGCGATCGCCTGGTGACGTTCGCGTAGGAGAAGCTAGCCTAGCAAGGGAAGATGGTCTTCTTGTTCGCGATTGGGCAGCCGTGTTCGTGATGGGCAGTCTGGTAAAGCTTCACGTTCGCGGGTCCTGTCTCGCGTTCGCATAGAGGAGCTGGGGAGCAAAAGATGGTAGTGCTTCGGGAACGAGAGGGACTTGCCGCGTTTGTGAAGAAGATTGGACTGGGCAGTGTTATTTTAAAATCGGGGGTTTAGCTCATTTTCAACTTATTTCTTTCATGGGAGATGACGTTGGGAGATATTTTAGCGCCATTTTCATAATATATCTCGAGGTAAGTGATTTCTACACCTTGTGAGTTAAATACATGGTTTATATGTGGATTTAAGCATACACATTTATGGAAATTGTGGGATTTTGGAATAAAACCCATAATTCGATATTTTTTGATTTTGACCATGAAATTAGATATGGAATTTGGAATAAATTATATATTTGAGTTTGTGGTTTTATGGGTAGTGTTTATCTTTGAAATTTTATTCGAAATCCGAGCACACGGGCATGAGGGTTGACTTGTTCACTTTTCGAGCGGAGTTGGGAATTTGCTATAAATTGATTAATTATGAGTGTTGGAGTATATTTTTATTGGTTTGCATGTTGTTTGACTAGTTTCGGGTCGTTTGGCTTTGAATTGAGGAGTTAGAGAGGCATTGGAGCCGGTTATTGGACTTTCAGAGTGTGGGTAAGTCTCCTATCAAACTTTGTGAGGGGAAAACTACCCTGTAGGTATTAAAATTGTCATGTGCTTCTAGTTGTGAGTGTTGCGTATGCACGAGGAGACGAAAGTCCATACGTAACTAAAACATGTTTATGTCCGGGTAGACTTAGGACTCTATCATGTAATGTTTGAGTTATTTGAAACCAATATGCTAGTTTGATTAATTGAATTTATAAGTGGAATTGACTAAGGAATATACATTAGGCCGAGCCTTATCACGTTGACTTGTTGGCAAAATATTTGTGAAACAGTAAAGATTATATTCACTTTATTCTCCTATTTATGTATTATAAGCACGTGACTCGTAATCCGATAAGTTCCTTCCTTTCTTGTGAATTGGGCCAAACACCTCGGCAGTATATTGAGATGTATCTCTAGTCCGCTCTGGTCGACCCTCGGCAGTGTACACAACACTCTGGATCGTGCCGTACGACCATGGTATAATCGTGCGTGATACACTAGCAGTCTGGATATTCTTGAGATTCCACTTTTATTGAGACCTGGCGTTTATACGGTATTCCTTATTCGTTTGAGATTGCATTTGATATTTATGATATGTTAAGATAGTAAAGGAGATTTGACAGATTTATGTAGTCAAAACAAATGTTGGAGAATTATTTTAGCTATTGTTTTACCTCATTATTACTATTGCGCTTCATATATGATTATGATTTATCATATTGGTTTATTTGACCACTAGTAAGTGTTAACGTTGGCCCCTCATCACTACTTCTCCGGGGTTAGGTTAGATACTTATTATGTATGCATTGATATACGTGCTCGTGCTACACTTCTGTACTAAATGTGCAGAATCTGACAGGTTCATTCTGTCACGAACCAAACCGATGGGCTACGACGTGTGCTTGAGTCCTACCTATCAAACACCCCTAAGCATGCGTCTATGATATGAATCTGAATAACATCTACTAAATTACGAAAATAACATATATGAAGGAAACCTCATAACAAGGCATATGTACGTATACATGCAGAATACAGTGGGTGAACCGGCAAGGCTGCTATAGACAACTATACATCCCAATCTGAAGGCCGACAAGGCCACATACAGCCCAACTAGACAAACTATCCACAGACCACTAATAGAAACATAATTGTACAAAGATGGGACTGAGCCACGTCATACCCATATATATACAAACGTATTGTACCAAAATCAAAAGCAGCTCTAGATCAAGTGGAGCACGCCAACTCTCGCTGATCAGGGATCCTAAGAAAGGGGACCATCAACTTGCCTACCTGCACCTGCAGGCATGAAACGCAGGCCCCGTGACATAGGGTGTCAGTATGAACAATGTAATGAGTATGTAAAATATGAAAATTGGTACGTAAAAGACATAGATGAAACATGGAATAAAGAAACACATCCTTAAATCTAAATAACTTTGTAAATTTTGAGACATTTATAATGTCATGCACGTGTGTATAAATTTTGTGTCATGCGTAGGTATGGGTGTACATAATATCATCAAGCCACTGAGGGCATGCCATCATATCGTCTCGGCCACTATGGGCAACATCATCAATATATATCAGCTGATTAGGTGGTGATGCGTATATAATGCCATAACCTTTTCCCATATCCCATATACATACATTTACATATATATGCGTATAGAACACCATCTGGTCATGGGTCAATGCATATGTATAAATGAGTGAAATGCATGAAAAATACGTAATAATCTCAATATTCCTTTCGGATAAACTTTCCCAACTGTGTATTATTTTAAGACCCATGAATAGAAGATAATAATAATTCTCATGGGGAATCAGGAATATACAAACCCTGAATATCTCTATGAATAGAGTAATTCATGGAAACTGTGCGTTTGCTCGTTTCTTCAGTATATTTTAGACCATGCCAAAAGAAAGAAGAGATGGCCTTAACATACTTGTTCCTTGAATTTATTGAACGAAATGAAGCTTCTGCTTCTGCGAAATATGAACGAAATACTGCTTCTAATCTATGAAGCTTTCTTTTTAAACTAAGTCTCGCTTCTGCTTCAATTGTTTTGAATAACAATGTCCTATGTACAAGACATGGACGTACTACTATTTTCTTGTCCAAAAGGAACCAAACACTTTAATTTAAGCAAGCCTTTTAAAAATGACTCATTCTTATGAGTCATTTAAATGATTTACACGTTACTTTATCATACTAAGCATATATGACCATGAGTCATATGCTTAAATGGTTGCCTACTGCCACGTGGCAAATGGGGGTAAAGATTATTAATCATTACCCACTTATTAGTTAACTGGGTAGTATTCTGTTACCCGGTAATTAACCAATTACACGCATAATTTAAAAATTATCTCAAATTACCTAAAAATTCTACTCATTTTTAATATACTCTATACATTGTACTACCGTGGTCATATAGTACCTTGTATGGTACTAGTCCATAATTATTGGGTATTGTCGCTCGACCCGTATTTTATCCCAAATTGACCACTTTCAACGAAACTCGTTTTATTTAATTCGTGTACACTTTTATCCTTCATGACAATTATTTCTCTCTTGTTATAATTAGCGTAACTACACTAACCTCAAGATAATCTCATCCCTGAGACTACGTCGATTAACTGAAGATGAAACTTTTACCGTATGAAAATGCAAGATGTAACATTCTTCCCCCCTTAAAAACATTCGTCCTTGAATGTTTAACTCCCCATGATCTATATAACTTTAGCAGGGTCACCTTTGTAACCTACTACCAACTCTCCCTGTAGAAGCTTAATAACCCAATGCCACACCGGACCACAATTATCAATAACAACAATGGCCTCACATGACCAACGACAATAACTAATAAAAGAATTTGTACACATACCTTATGGTTATGATGTCTCAGTCGGACCCTTCTCTGAAGGAGGAAATAAGTAAGGATATCTAGACTTCTTGTTTTCCTCGTCCTCCCAAGTCATTTCTTCCACCTTGTTGTTCCTCCAAAGTAGTTTCACAGAGGCTACCGCCTTATTCCAAAGCTTGTGGATTTGTCGGTCTAAGATGGCAACCGAAATTTTCTCGTATCACAAGTCTTTGTAATCTATACATCATCTGTGGGCACCACTCAGCTATGATCGCTAGTGTACTTCCTTAACATAGACACGTGAAAAATCCGATGGACAGACTCCAATTCTAGGTCAATTCTACCTCATAAGCTACTTGGCCCACTCTCCGACTGATCCTATGAGGCCCAATATAATGTGGGATAAGTTTGACTTTCTTGCCAAACCTCATCACACCCTTCATAGGTGACACCTTTAAGAATACCCAATCATCAGCCCTGAACTCTAAATCTCATCGCCGCACGTCAGAATATGACTTCTAACGACTCTGAGCTGTCAATAGTTGATCCCGGATAAGCTTTACTTTTTCTATGGCTTGCTGAACCAGGTATGGCCCATGTAATTTAGATTCACCAACGTCGAAACACCCTATAGGTGACCTATACTTCCTTTCATAAAGTGCTTCGTATGGAGCCATCTGAATGCTGGAATATTAGCTATTATTATACATGAACTCAATAAGCGGCAGATGATTATCCCAGCTACCTTAGAAGTCTATTACCCAAGCTCGTAACATATCCTCCAATGTTTGAATAATATGCTCAACCTGTCCGTTTGTCTGGGGATGAAATGCTGTACTAAGACTTACTTGAGTTCCCAATCCTTTTTGGAAGGACATCAAAAAGTTAGTTGTAAATTGAGCTCCTCTATCCGAGATAATAGATACAGGGACACCATGCAATCGTACTATTTCTTTAATATAATGCCTTGCATAATCCTCTAAGAAATATGTAGTTTTAATGGGCAGAAAATGGGCTGACTTTGTAAGCCTATCAACAATCACCCATATCGAATCGAACTTATGTTGGGTATGAGGTAAGCCTATAATAAAGTCGATATTGATTACTTCCCATTTCCAAGTTGGGATCTCCATAGCCTACAATAATCCACCGGGTTTTTGATGCTAAATCTTAACCTGCTGACAGTTAGGACACTAAGCAACGAATTCTACTATATCCTTTTTCATTCCGTCCCAGCAATAAACTTCCTTGATATCGTGATACATCTTTGTCGCTCCTGGATGGATAGAATAACGAGAATAGTGAGTTTCTCCCGTAACCTGCCGACGCAGCCCTGCAACATTAGGCACGTATAATCGTCTTTGATATCTGAGGACCCCATCTTCTGTAATTTCAAATGGAGTCTTCTCCTTCTGGAGGGTGGTATAACTATAATTAAGTAACACAGGATCCTCGTACTGGCGTTCCTTTACTTCAGTTACCAAAGAGTATGTTGTTGTATCCTGAAGAGTAATTCCAATATCACCTGAGTTCAGTAACCGAACTCCAAGACTAGCTGGCTGATAAACCTCATGGGCAAGCTACCTATAGATCTACGGCTGAGGGCGTCGGCTACAACGTTCGCCTTTCCCGAATGGTATAAAATATCAACGTCATAGTCTTTAAGTAGCTCCAACCATCTCCTTTGATGTAGATTCAATTCCTTTTGCTTGAAGATGTAATGGAGGCTCTTATGATCCGTATAGATGTCAACATGAATGCCATAAAGTAGTGCCTCCACATCTTTAATGCTTGAATCAGCACGGCTAACTCGAAATCGTGGGTCAGGTAGATCTTCTCGTGCTTTCTTAGTTGTCTAGAAGCATAAGCCACAACCTTACCATGCTGCATCAGCACACAACCCAATCCAACGTCGGAAGTGTCACAATAGATCACAGAACCAATGGTCCCTTATGGGAGCGTTAAAACCAGTGCTGAAGTTAATCTATCCTTTAAGGCTAGGAAACTTCGTTCGCAAGCATTTGTCCGTTAAAACTTTGCTCCCTTCTGGGTCAACTTTGTTAAAGGTGCTGAAAGGGAAGAAAATCCTTCCACAAATCTCCTGTAATAACCTGCCAAACCGAGAAAGCTACGAACCTCCGTCGGTGTTGTGGGTCTAGGCCAAGTCTTTACTTCCTCAATCTTTTGTGTATCCATCCAGATGCCTTCTCCCAAGGAAAGCTACAGAGTTCAACCAGAATTCACATTTGGAAAATTTTGCGTACAGCTTCCCTTCTTATAGAACTCTGAGCACAATGCATCGATGATATGCATGCTCAGCCTCTGAACGAGAATACACCAATATATCATTGATAAATACAATTACGAACATATATAAAAAAGTCCTGAACACTCGGTTCATCAAATCAATGAATATTGTTGGGGGCATTAGTCAGACCGAACGACATAACACGAAACTCAAAGTGCCCATATCTAGTCCTGAATGCTGTCTTCGGAATATCTTCATCCTTAACCCTTACTTGATGGTACCTGGACCTCAAGTCTATCTTTGAAAAATACTTGGCACCTTGCAACTGATCAAATAAATCATCAATTCTCGGGAGCGGGTACTTATTCTTGATTGTTACCTTATTCAACTGTCTATAATCAATACACATTCATAAGGAACCATCTTTCTTTCTCACAAACAACACAGGTGCTCCTCACGGTGATTTACTAGGTCTGATAAAGCCTTTTTCAAGCAAGTCTTTTAGTTGTTCTTACAACTCTTTTAGCTCTGCGGGGGCCATTCAATTGGGAGGAATATATATTGGGTAAGTATCTGGTAGTAGGTCAATAGAAAACTCAATTTCCCTCTCTGGCGGGAGACCCGAAAGCTCATCAGGAAAAACATCGAGAAACTCATTCACCACAGGGATGGACTGAATGGTTGGTGACTTCACTTCCACATCCTGAACCCGCACTAAGTGATAAATACAGCCCTTTCTGATCATCTTCCTTGCCTTGAGATAGGAAATGAATCTTCCTCTCGGCGATGCCGTATTACCTTTCCACACAAAACAGGCTCCCATGGAAATTGAAATTGGACTATCTTTGATCTACAATCAACGTTGCCATGACAGAAAGCCAACCAATCCATACCCATTATAACATCAAATTCTACCATATTCAACTTGATTAGGTTCGCTATGGTAGGTCGACCATGAAGTACTATTATACAACCCCTATATACTTAGTTAGCTATGACTGAGTCCCCAACAGGTGTAGACACCTCAAAGGGTTTAACCAATTCAGGTTTTATTCCAAATTTACTAGCAACCAATAGAATAACGTATGATAATGTGGAACCTGGGTCAATCAATGTATATATGTCATATGAGGAGACTAATAATATACTTGTAACAACATCAGGCGATGACTCCTGGTCCTGTCGTCCTGCCAATGCATAAATGCGATTTTGAGGGTTGCTCGAGCTAGATGCTCCGCCTCTGACTCTACCACGACTCACTAGTGCTTGGGGACCTTGCCTAGGGGGACGTACTGAAGATGATGAACCAGCTACAAATATCGATGGATGAGTAATGCTTGAATCACCTCTCATCGGACAATCCCTCATAACGTGGCCCGGATAACCACAAGTATAACAAACATCTAATCCTATACGGCACTACCCGCTATGCTGCTTACCACATTGAGCACATCGTGGCAAGGGCGGCCTCATCTGATTTGACTCACCTCTATACTGAGAACCTAAGGCCCTGAAATTCTGACCAGACTTTAAATATGTGGAATGGTTGAATCTCTTACCGCTAAATTGAAGGGGTGCGCTAGCCGATGGCTAGGCTGGATACCTCATGTACTGTTGCCTGACCACCTCAAAACTCAACAGAAGGACCCAAAGATCGTTCTCTTATTTTGGGCCCTATAATGGTTACGATTGGCCCTCTATTTCTGTTTACACTCCTCTACACCCTGAGCGTATGCCTGAATACGAGAAATATCCTTGTCTGGCTGAAGTGAGACCGACATACAATCGTTAAGCAAGTTAGGCTCTAATTCCATCATGAACCGGTGAACCCGATCCACCATATTAGACAAAATAGTGGGATCATACTTAGCTAACGAATCAAAGTGAAGGTTGTACTCCCAAACACTCATGTTACCCTGCCGAAGGGTCAAGAACCTATCAATTCTGGCCCGTCTAAGAGTTGGTGGCAGATAATGACGAAGAAAAGCTTCTGTAAAGCCCTACCATACTGCTGGAGGGGCATCATTACCTCTTGACAATTCCCAAGACTCAAGCCAATTAACTATAACATCTCGGGATCTATAGGAATCTAGCTCAACTAACTCAGTCGCAGTGGCCTTCATTACTCTTAACGTCCTCTGCACTCTATCAATAAATACCTAAGGGTCCTCGTTTGGATATATTCCAGTGAATACTGGAGGGTCTAAATTAATGAAGTCACGAACCCTTGCACTGGCATACCTATCTATATGACCAATACCTACTTCCTGATGCCGAGCCTGTGTGGCTACTAATCGGGCCAATAACTGAATAACATCTCTCATCTCCTAACCCGGTACATTTGGCTGAGGAGCTGGACGTATAGGGGCAGGCGTTGGAGCTGGTGCCCCTCGAAATTCTTCCGAAAAGGGTAGAGTTTGTGAAGTCTGAGATGGAATCTCACTATAAGACTCTCCCTGAGCCCTGGTTACTCGTGGTGCTCGACTAGTAGTCTCACCAGCCACAGACTTTCCCTTCTGGGTGGCCGTACTCTTTGGAGGCATTGCTGAAATATAACATATCGTTATGAATATGAATTCTTGTATCGCACGATCTGAGATAAAAAGAGAGGATAACATCCTATATGTCATGTAGCCTCCTGTCTATAAGTGTACTGCAAAACACACCAATAAACAAGATTATACTAGACACGGTCTATAGACAACCCTAGGATAGAACTGCTTTGATACCACTTTTGTCACGACCCAAACTGATGGGCTTCGACGGGTGCTTGATCCTACCTGTCAAACACCCCTAAGCATCCATCTAAGATATGAATCTGAATAACATCTGTTGAATTACGAAAATAACATATATGAAGGAAACCTCCCAACAAGGCATATGTACATATACAAGCAGAATATAGTGGGTGAGCCGGCAAGGCTGCTATAGACAACTATACATCCAAAACTAAAGGCCGACTAGACATACTGTCCACAGAACTCTAATAGAAACATAATTGTACAAAGATGGGACTTAGCCACGTCATACATACATATATATATATATTGTGAGGCCCCGTGAAAATTTCCACTCACTCGAAGCCTGAAAGCTCGTAGAGGCAATTAGGATCATATGTTAGAAATGCATAAAATTCTCGCTACGGTTCAGACCTTTTTGGACTGATCTATGCACAAAAAGTAAAGAAATAATGTATTCCAAAAAAGTGCGATTCTACGGTCGAGAATGAGGTCGCATAACAGGTATGCGGGCCGCATAGTCACCGCAAAATGAGTCAGTGTGTTGGTCAAATTTGAGGTCGACTATGCGGTTGAGTATGCGATCGCATAACCAATATGCGGACCGTATAGTCGTCACATATTGCCTCTTGGGATTCTGTAAGGGGTAGTTCTGCGGTGCATTATGCGACCACAAAACGGGTATGCAGACCGCATTTCTACCGCATACCCAGACAGTGTGTTTAGTTTTTGGGGAGAATTTTCGCGGTCCATTATGCGGGCCACATGTCAGCTTTGGTCTGAGTCGGGGCTCCAGTTTTTTAAATTTTAAACCCGACCCCCTGTCGTTATATCATGTGCAGTAGCTCATTTTGAACCAATTTCCTGACAATTTTAGAGATAGACAGAAGGGTCTAAGAGAGGGGAAGTGCTTTCCATCAAATTACTCCATGAATCCTTGGTAAATCATTGAAGATAATCAAGTGAGGGACCTAAACCCTCATCCCAAGAGGTAAGGCTTCATCACTTCAACTCTCATTTTTACCCATAGCTACTAAGGGTCATTAGTGAGGTAATTCATGGGGGTAAGGGGATTTTGCATTGCATGCATGTGTACTTGAAGAGTATAAGGAATTATAAAAGAAGAGGCATGGGTAATGGGCAAGTGTAATCTTGCATAAAAGAACCATAAGGCCTTAATGAACACTAATAGCTCGGTAAAATGCTCAAGAGAGCTTAGATTATGATCTTTTCTTGATTATGATTTAAATTGTGCTATATTGCTTAAATAGATTGAAGTACGAACATTCCAAAACGTTATAGGATTAAGGAAATCTCGGTTGAGGTATGTATGGATAAAACCCCGTGTTTTAGAAATTATGCTTCATCGGTGATTGTATGAACATAGTAAGATTAAAATTGAATTGTTGCATTGCTTGTAATTTTAAATGAATTGGTGTTGTAACCTTATGTGTGAAAAATGTGTCTCAACATGATCAACATACTATCTTGACAACTTAAAAAGGGTAAAGGTAAGAATTATGTATTGAAATATTTAGACCCTAAATCAAGATTGCGGTTGAATATGTTGTGCTTTCTATGTGAAGTCATATCCATTCTTACAATTTAAAGTTTCTCTTGTGTGCACCTTCTGTCCTAAATGGCAAAGCTAATATTGGAATTGGGAATAATGTAAAATGCGGCCTAGTACCAAGAATGATGTGATAAGTGGTAGCCCCAAGTGCCTATGAAATGATATATGTGAAATGAAATGATTACTGAGAAGGGAACAACGCCTTGGCAAGGCGACCTAGCCGATCGGGCCGAGATCGCACTCCGCTCAAGATAGCGGTGGTATTGTGAATAAATTCCGAAAAAAGGAAAACGAGATTGTGATTGGAGTGTATGTTTCGAACGAGGCAATCTAGTAGATCGGGTTGAGATTGGACTCCGCTCAAGATAGCGGTGGTATTGGAATCAAATGACGAATAGTATGGAATGCCCTAAACTAAAAGCTATGGAAAAACGATGTGAAAGTTGTACAATTATTTTGATTGATAATGTGGTAATCGTTCGAAGTTTGAGTTATATTTATGTACTTGTGAATTCCTATTCTTTTATAGTTTTTTTCTAAATAGATGGAGTTTAGTTATACATACTAGTACTATTCTATGGTACTAACGTCCTTTTTGCCGAGGGCGCTACATTTTTAAATGAATGTAGGTGGATCCATTGCGGATAGTGCTGATCGTGTGTAGTGGAGCATCCTTCTTCTCAAGAACTTGGTGAGACCCTTCCTCCTTCAAGGGGCCATATTGCACCTCTTTTTGTTGTGGACCTTCACTTTTGAGGTATAGCCCGGGCCTTGTTGCCGACGTTGTCACATTTATGTTTTGTATCCTTAGAGGCTCAGTAGACATATGTGTGGGTCGTGTGCTGGTGTTGGATGGGTGTACTAACTATGTTGTAATTCTAACTCCCGTTTCTCTAAAGTATAAATGTATGGAATCTCGAAACTCATTTACGGTTTAATGTGGTGATTTAAAATGAACTAGTAATGTGGGATGTACTATCTTCCCTTGTTTAAATAAACGGAAGCATGGTTTCATTATTCATATTGAGTTGGGCAGGTAGTGTTTGATAAGGCTTGCTCAGTTGGGAACACTCGACTGAGCACCGGTTGCGCCTCCCGAGGTTGGGGCGGGACAAACTTGGTATCAGATCCTAAGGTTTTAAAGTGTCCAAGGATGTCTCAGAGTCGTGTCTGGTAGAGTCCTCCTTATCGGTGTGTAGTCGACCACATCTATAAGTTGGAGGCTACTTGTGGCATTTAGGAATAACACCCTTCCTTCATTTTCTGGATCGTGCGGTGAAACTGTTTCCCTCTCTAATTAAGTGTGTTGTTCTATCTTTCAGTAAATGGCACCTAAGAAGAAAGCGAGAATTGGCTTGGAGGGTACCACTATGCTATCACTCTGCCTGATTCTTCTATTCCAGAGCAGACTACCCCAGTTCCTACACCTACAGAGGGTACCACTATCCCTCCCGTTGATACTTCTACCCCGCCTCCAGCCTCAGCTTCAGGTTCTTGTCTTTCTGATAGGGATATTAGGGGAGCCATTCAGATGTTGACCCAGCTAGTGGCCTCTCAGCCTCATATGTCAAATGTTGCGCCCAGTTCATCCAGCCAGCAAGGGAATTCTACTATTTCCAGGGTGAACAAGTTTCTTCAGTTAGACCCTCCAGTGTTTGCGGGTGCCAATCCAGAAGAAGACCCTCAAGATTTTATTGATGAGATGCACAAGACCCTCAGGGTTATGAGTGCGACTGAGACAAAGGGGGTAGAGTTGGCTGCCTACCGTCTGAAAGGGGTGGCCTATTCATGGTTTGAGTTATGGGAGGATTCCCAAGAGGAGGGGCGCCCTCCGGCGAGGTGGAGCAAGTTTGTTGATGCGTTCATTGATCATTTCATTCCCACAGAGACAAGGGCAGCCCGTGCAGCGGAGTTTGAATATTTGAGGCAAGGTAACAAAACTGTGTGGGATTACCACATGGAGTTTGCTCGCTTGTCCAAGTATGCCATTCATATGTTGCCCACAATGGAGGCTAGGGTGCGTCGATTTTTTCAGGGCCTTAATCCTTTGACTATTAATGAGGCTTCTACAGCTGCCTGAATTCTGGCATGAATTATGGGAAGATGATTCCATTTACTCAGGCCGCAAAGAATCGCAAACTGAAGAACAGAATAGAGAGAGAGGGTAATAGAAAGGCCTGGTCTGCGGGCAACTTGAGGGGAAGACCAGCTTTCATGAGAGGATCATCAGGGCCTTCCCAGTCTATTGCACAGTCTTCAGCTAGTGCACTGCCATCAGACCAGCAACAGTGGAGTCATTTCAGACCCGGTCGGGGCAACAAGTGATCCCATCAACGGGGTCGGTTAGGAGAGAGGTCCCAACAGCAGTAGATGTCCCCGTGGCCCAGGTGCGGGAAAATGCACTCAGGGATTTGCTATCTGGAGTTACCTATATGCTACGGATGTGGGATGAAGGGTCATATTCAGAGACATTGTCGTGTATCTAGCCAGGGAGCGGGCAGGGGCATAGCTCAGTCATCCAGTCCAAAACCTGCTACATCTTCAGCCCCCTCTCCAGCTCGAGGTACCCCAGCACCCGCAGGGCAAGGTGCAGCTAGGGGTGATGCACAGATTTCAGGAGGACCCAGCCGGTTCTATGCTATGAGTGGCCGCCAGACTGCAAAGGCTTCTCTAGATGTTGTTACAGGTATTCTGACTGTTCAATCTCATGATGTGTATGCACTTATTGACCCTGGTTCCACCTTGTCCTATGTTACACCTTTTGTTGTTATGGAATTCGGGAAAGAACCAAAACAGCTTCATGAACCATTCTCGGTGTCTACTCCTGTTGGTGAGTCCATTTTGGCTACTCGAATTTATAGAAGTTGTATTGTCACGGAGTGCGGTAGGGATACTAGGGCCGATCTTATTGAATTGGGAATGATAGATTTTGATGTAATAATGGGAATGGATTGGCTTTATTCATGTTTTGACAAGCTTGATTGTCGGACTAGAACCATGAGGCTTGAATTTCCCAATGAATCTGTTGTTTAATGAAAGGGAGATAATGTAGTGCCTAGAGGTTAGTTTATTTCCTACCTTAAGGCCGCGAAGATGATCAAGAAGGGGTGTATCTATCATTTAGTTCGGGTTACGGACACCGATGCAGAGGTGCTTAGCCTTGAGTCTGTACCAGTTGTGAATGAATTTCCAGATGTCTTTCCAAATGAGCTCCCTGGGATTCCCCCAGACAAGGAGATTGATTTTGGTATCGATGTGATGCCAGGCACGCAGCCTATATCAATTCCACCTTACAGAATGGCAACGACAGAACTGAAAGAGCTAAAGGAACAATTGAAGGATTTGCTAGAAAAGAGTTTTATCCGGCCGAGTGTGTCACCATGGGGCGCACCGATCTTTTTTGTAAGGAAGAAATATGGGTCGTTGTGAATATGTATTGACTACCGACAGCTCAATAAAGTCAGAATCAAAAATAAATACCCTCTACCAAGAATAGATGACTTGTTTGATCAACTACAAGGTGCTACGTGTTTCTCAAAGATTGACTTGTGGTCCGGGTATTATCAATTGAGGATAAGGGAATAAGATATTCCAAAGACGACTTTCAGAACTCGGTATAGCCACTTCGAATTTATGGTGATGTCCTTTGGGATAACAAATGCCCCGACAGCTTTCATGGATCTTATGAATCGAGTCTTCAAGCCTTTTCTAGACTCCTTTGTGATAGTGTTCATTGACGATATTCTTGTGTATTTCCGGAGTCGGGAGGACCACGATGGTCATCTCAGGGCAATTTTGCAGACTCTTCAGCAACATCGATTGTATGCGAAATTTTCAAAATGTGAATTTTGGCTTGAATCTGTCGCGTTCTTGGGTCATGTTGTTTCCGGGGAAGGAATTATGGTTGATCTTAAAAAGATTGTAGCAGTGAAGAATTGGCCTAGACCTATCACTCCAACTGAAATTCGTAGTTTCTTGGGATTAGCTGGGTACTACATGAGATTTGTGGAGGGTTTTTCTACTCTTGCCTCTCCATTGACTAAATTGACGCAGAAAGCAGTTAAATTCCAATGGTCCGATGCTTATGAAAATAGTTTCCAAGAATTGAAGTCAAGGTTAACAACAGCACCGGTGGTAACCCTTCCAGAGGGTAAAGAGGTATTTGTGGTGTATTGCGATGCTTCAAGAGTCAGACTTGGGTGTGTGTTAATGCAACACAGAAAGGTTATAGCATATGTTTCTAGGCAACTCAAGAATCATAAAAAGAACTATCCAAACCATGACTTAGAGCTAGCGACAATGGTGTTTGCGCTAAAAATTTGGCGACATTATTTGTATGGGGTCCATGTAGATGTGTTTACGAATCATAAGAGCCTTCAATATATTTTCAAGCAGAAGGAGTTGAATTTGAGGCAAAGAAGATGGCTAGAGTTACTCAAGGATTATGACATTGATATTCTCTATCACCAGGGAAAGGCTAATGTTGTGGCAGACGCTCTTAGTCAAAAATCTATGGGAAGTTTGGCTCATTTGGAGGCATATCAGAGGCCGTTAGCCAGGGAGGTTTACCAGTTGGCTTGTTTAGGAGTTCGCCTTAATGACTCTAATGAAAGAGGGGTAATTGTGCAGAATAAGGCTGAATCATCGTTGGTGGCAAAGGTGAAAGAAAAGCAATACAATGATCCATTGATAGCAAAACTGAGAGAGGGGATTCAGAATCACAAGACCACAACTTGTTCCCTTGGCAAGGATGATGGTACCCTACGTTGCCAAGACCGCCTATGTGTTCCTGATATTGAAGGTGTTCGGGAAAGGATCATGGTAGAAGCTCACACTTCCAAGTATTCCGTGCATCCAGGTTCTACGAAAATGTATCATGATCTCAAGGAAATTATTGGTGGAAAAACATGAAGAAGAATGTGGTAGACTTTGTGACAAAATGTCCGAATTGTCAGCAAGTGAAGGCCGAACATCAAAGGCCCGGTGGATTGGCTCAAAGCATAGAAATTCCAATGTGGAAATGGGAGATGATTAACATGTATTTTGTGATAGGATTTCCGTGCACTCTGCGCAAGTTCGACTCAATTTGGGTGATCGTGGATCGATTCACAAAATCAACGCATTTCTTATAAGTTAAATCTACTAACACAGCGGAACAATATGCTCAGTTGTATATCAGAAAAATAGTCAGGTTGCATGGCAATCTAGTCTCCATCATTTCCGATCGAGGGTCTCAATTCACAACCAACGTTTGGAAGAAGTTTCAGCATTGTTTGGGCACGCAGGTAAATCTTAGCACAACTTTTCACCCCTAGACTGACGGGCAAGTAGAGTGGACTATTCAGACGCTTGAGGATATGTTGCGTGCTTGCGCTCTTGATTTCAAAGGTAGTTGGGATGACCATTTGCCACTCATAGAGTTTGCTTACAACAACAGCTTCCACGCTACTATTCAGATGGCACCATTTGAGGCATTGTATAGTAGGAGATGTAGGTCCCCCATTGGGTGGTTCGAGCTCTGAGAAGCGAAATTAATAGGGTCGGACCTAGTGTATCATGCCATGGAGAAAGTCAAGATTATTAAGGAGAGGTTGAAAACTACTCAGAGTCTCCAAAAGTGTTATCCGGACATCTGTCGTAGGGACTTGGAGTTCAAAGAAGATGATTGGGTATTCTTGAAGGTTTCCCCCATGAAGAGTATCATGCGATTTGGGAAGAAAGGAAAATTGAGTCCGAGGTATGTCGGACCATATAAAATCATCCAGAGGATTGGTCAGGTGGCATACAAGCTTGAGCTACCACCCGAGTTGTTATTAGTGCATCCGGTCTTCCATGTATCTATGTTGAGAAAGTTAGTGGGAGATCCATCCACCATTGTGCCAGTTGAGTCTATTGAGGTTAACAAAGAGTTATCGTGTGAAGAAGTTCCAGTTGCCATTCTTGATAGGCAAGTTCGGAAATTGAGAAATAAGGAAATTGCATCCGTGAAAGTGTTATGGCAGAACTAGTAAGTTGAGGAAGCCACTTGGGAAGCCGAGTATTAGACGAAAAAGAAGTATCCACATTTGTTTGAATAGTCATGTAATAACTTTTATGCATTTAGCTCTTATGAACTCTTATCTTCTGGGTTGATCTATGTAAAACTGTCCTGTTTCGGTTATATGTTGCCCATGCGGCCATGGTTTGTATTATACAAGTTATGTTATGTCTTATGTCTATGGAATGTGTACATGCGGTTAGGATATGTTTTTGGGGCTCTCTAATAGGTGGATAGGCCTAAATACAAATGAAACTCTGGTGAAATTTTCGAAAATTTAGGGAGTTAGCCAAATTTGGGGTGTACGAATATGTTTCAGGTTGCAAAGAGCAGAAGATTATACAAAGACTCCTAATAAGTCAACCTTGATCCTCATTCGAGGACAAATGATCTTAAGTGGGGGAGGATGTGAGGCCCCTTGAAAATTTCCACTTTAAGCCCAAAAGCTCGTAGTGGCAATTAGGATCATGTGTTAGAGATGCGTAAAATTCTCGCCACGGTTCGGACCTTTTTGGACTGATCTATGCATAAAAATTCTAGAAATAATGTTTTCCAAAAAAGTGTGATTCTACGGTCGAGAATGCGGTTGCATAAAAGGTATGCGGGTCGCATAGTCGCTGCAAAATGAGTCAGTATATTGGTCAAATTTGAGGTCGACTATGCGGTCGAGTATGCGATCGCATAACCAATATACGGACTGCATAGTCATCGCATATTTCCCCTTAGGATTTTGTAAGGGGCAGTTTTGCGGTGCATTATGCGACCGCAGAACGGGTATGCAGACCGCATTTCTGCCACATACCCAGCGTGTTCAGGTTTTGGGGAGCATTTTTGCGGTCCATTATGCTTGCCGCATGTCAGCTTTGTGGTCGCAAATGCGATCACAGATCCGAGTCAGGGCTCCAGTTTTCTACATTTTTAACCCGACCCCCTGTCGTTATATCCTGTGCAATAGCTCATTTTGAGCCCATTTCCTGACATTTTTAGAGATAGAGAGAAGGGTCTAAGAGAGGGGAAGTGCTTCCCATCAAATTACCCCATGAATCTATGGTAAATCATTGAATATAATCAAGTGAGGGACCTAAACCCTCATCCCAAAAGGTAAAGCTTCACCTCAGCTCTCATTTTTACACATAGCTACAAAGGGTCATTAGTGAGGCAATTCATGGGGGTAAGGGGGGTTTGCATTTCATGCATGTGTTCTTTAAGAGTATGAGGAATTATAAAAAAAGAGGCATGGGTAATGGGCTAGTGTAATCTTTCATAAAAGAACCATAAGTCCTTAATGAACACTAATTGCTCGGTAAAATGCTCAACAGAGCTTAGATTATGATCTTTTATTGATTATGAGTTAAATTGTGCTATATTGCTTAAATAGATTGAAGTGCGAACATCCCGGACGTTATAGGATTAAGGAAAGTTCGGTTGACGTATGTATGGCTAAAACGCCGTCTTTTAGAAATTGAGCATAATCGGTGATTGTATGAACATGGTAAGATTAAAGTTGAATTGTTGCATTGCTTGTAATTTTACATGAATTGGTGTTGTAACCTTATGTGTGAAAAATGTGTCTCAACATGATCAACGTGCTATCTTGACAACTTGAAAAGGGCAAGGTATGAATTATATATTGAAATGTTTAGACCCTAATTCGAGATTGCGGCTGAATATGTTGTGCTATCTATGTGAAGTCATATCCATGCTTACAATTTAAAGTTGCTCTTGTGTGCACATTATGTCCAAAATGGCAAAGCTAATATTGGAATTGGGAATAATGTAAAATGCGGCCTAGTGCCATGAATGATGTGATAAGTGGTGGCCCCAAGTTCCTATGAAATGATATATGTGAAATGAAATGATTACTGAGAAGGGAACAATGCCTTGGCAAGGCATCCTAGCCGATCGGGCCGAGATCGGACTCCGCTCAAGATAGTGGTGGTATTGTGAATAAATTCCGGAAAAATAGGAAAACGAGATTGTGATTGGAGTGGATGTCTCGAATGAGGCAACCTAGCCGATCGGGTCGAGATCGGACTCCGCTCAAGATAGCGGTGGTATTGGAAACAAATGACGAATAGTATGGAATGCCCCAAACAAAAAGCTATGGAAAAATGATGTGAAAGTTGTACAATTCTTCTGATTCATAATGTGTTAATCGTTCGAAGTTTGAGTTATATTTGTGTACTTGTGAATTCCTATTCTTGTATAGTTCTTTCTAACTAAATGGAGTTTAGTTATACATACTAGTACTATTCCACTGTACTAATGTCCCTTTTACTGGGGGCGCTACATTTTTAAATGAATGTACGTGGCTCTAATGCGGATAGTGCCGATCGTGTGTAGCGGAGCATCCTTCTTCTCAAGAACATGGTGAGCCCCTTCCTCCTTCAAGGGGCCATATTGCACCTCTTTTTATTGTGGATCTTCACTTTTGAGGTATAGCCAGGGCCTTGTTGCCGGCGTTGTCACATTTATCTTTTGTATCCTTAGAGCCTCCGTAGACATATGTGTGGGTCATGTGCGGATGTTGGATGGGTGTACTAACTATGTTGTAACGCTAACTCCCGTTTCTCTAAAGTATAAATGTACAGAATCTCGGAACTCATTTACGGGTCAATGTGGTGATTTAAAATGAACTAGTAATATGGGATGTCCTATCTTCCCTTGTTTAAATAAATGGAAGCATGATTTCATTATTCGTATTGAGTTGGGCAAGTAGTGTTTGATAAGGCTTGCTCAGTTGGGATCACTCGACTGAGCGCCGGTCGCGCCTCTTGAGGTTAGGGCATTACATATATATATATACACACACACACACAAACGTATTGTACCAAAATCAAAAGCAGCTCCGGATCAAGTGGAGCATACCAACTCTCGCTGATCAAGGATCCTAAGAAAGAGGACCGTCAACTTGCCTACCTACACCTGCGGGAATGAAACGTAGGCCCCGTGACATAGGGCGTCAGTACAAAAAATGTATTGAGTATGTAAAACATGAAAATTAGTACGTAAAATACATATATGAAACATGGAATAAAGAAACACATACTTAAATCTGAATAACTTTTTAAATTCTGAAACATTTATAATGTCATGCACATGCATATAAATGTCGTGTCATGTAGGTATGGGTGTTCACAATATCATCAAACCACTGAGGGCATCCTATCATATCGTCTCGTCCACTACGGGCAACATCATCAACATATACCAGCTGATAAGGTGGTGGTGAATATATAATGCCATAAATATTTCCCATACCCCAATACATATATTTACATATACACACGTATATAACGCCATCCGGTCATAGGTCGATGCACATGTATAAATGAGTGAAATTGTCACGACCCGGAATTCCCACATTCGGGAGTCGTAATGGTGCCTACTCGTGGAAGCTAGGGAAGCCTCGCAACAAAGAATCACTAACTCTTTCAACGTTT
This sequence comes from Nicotiana tabacum, assembly GCF_000715075.1. Lineage (NCBI taxonomy): Eukaryota > Viridiplantae > Streptophyta > Magnoliopsida > Solanales > Solanaceae > Nicotiana > Nicotiana tabacum. The sequence continues at coordinate 67,455,325 of NC_134086.1, read as the reverse complement.
AGTACTTTTTAACAATTCAGATTAACAGGTAATCAACATGGAATATTAACGATAAATAGAACAAACGTAAGACTTAAACAGATAAAAATAACCAAAGCCAGTACTACAATGCCAATATACCCCTCTACCCGGAATCTAAAGTCACATTATCATGGACCGTCTATGAGTACTACATACAAGAGTCTGAAAAGGAAATACAATCTGTCTCGAATACAAGTGAAAACAGAACACATATTGAAATAGAAGAGAACGTCGGGCCTGCGGACGCCTGCAGGACTACCTCGGGTGTTACAACCCATATCCACATGTGTTAGTTCATGCCATATATTAGTTAACATAAATCCAAGAATGAATTATCTTTGAGATGATAAGAATTCAATCCTATTAGTCTTAAGTGATACAAGAGTGTATAAGGGTGATTAACAAGTATTAGAAGTTAAATGAATCAAGGATGTTGTAACTCATATTTTCAGGTAAATCTAGCAGTGCTTAATATACTCAATAGGTAATTTATTAAGGTATTTTAATCATATAATATCCATATCATAAGTCTTGAAGTCAAACGAGTTATGAAACAAAAGTCGACAAAAGTTGTCTCAACTTAGGTTCATAATTTTACTTAAACATTAGGTCAAATTTTTCTAAACTTTTCTCCTAATTTACAAGGAATTACGGGGTGATATACCAACCAAATTAAATATATATGAGTCTAGTTTCCAACGCATTAAACCATTCATCGATACGATCTAGGAGTAGAGAGATATTCGCATTTTCGTGAGACTGCGCCAAGCACCTCTCTATGGGGCCCACTAAGGCGGTTTAAGATATTTGGACCTATATAGGATGCCTCCAACCCGTTTTAAGTCATTTCTTCTCACTATTTTCAGACCTTAGAACCCTATGAACATCCTCTCAAGGTTCTCTCAGGATTCAAGTCACAAAAAAAAGGGCAAACAACACAAATCAAGTGTCGGGAATTCCGTGGCGCTAGTAAGTCTCTTGTTCTTCATGTTGTTGCTCCTTTTTGTGTCGTTCCAGCTCGTGTGGGAGGTTGTTTTAAAGGTTTTATGTTCTGTAAATAATCCCTCATTTTCTTAATATCAATCCTAGGTGATTTCAAGCCTTCTAAAGTGATTCTAGTGCCGAAAAACACTAATTGATCGCTAGTTTCGCTTTTTTTTGTTGTTGTGGCAGCATTGGAGGGATATTTCATGGAAATTTAAGGTCAAATTGGAGTTTTTATTTCTGTATAAAGGTAAGGAACCTCTTACTCTATATGTATTTAAGATTATCCAAGTTGCGGCTAAGCCATTGAAGCTAGAACTTGTGAAATATATATCGAAAGGCTTGGTAGTAATGTTATTGTTTTGTGGACTATTTTGTGTTGCTGTTGGGCTGCGTATTTTACTACTATTTTATGGAGTTTTGGAGGAGTAAGGGTGTGTAGAAACACCATATATATGTAGGGTTGTGGGATGATAGTTATTGGTAACATTTCCGGGTCGTTTGACATGACTACGGTGGTCGTCGTATGTATGGAGTGATTAGGCTGTGCGTGGACTATTTTGGGAGGCTCAATATGTTTATTATTGATGTTTTTTGGGCTATTTGGTGTCTTTTTTGAATGGTGTGAAGTCATATATATAGAGGAGGCATCGTAAAATAGGTTGTGGTCGATACATAATAGTTATGACGCTTAAATGATAACGATAGTATCGTTTCTCTTATTGTAGACTAAGGAGTTTGGACAATTGCATAGCTTGAGATTGGGGCAGTATATACAAGGTATGTGAGGCTATCCCTTTCCTTATTTTGCATGACTCCAATTGTACATAATGTAATGAACGAGCTTCCAAGATACTCTACTCTTAGAAGCTAGCAGTACTTACATTATTTTCCCTCTTATGGAACGATTGATGTTAATGTTGCTTCTCTTATTCTTATGTTATCAATGTTGTTGGTACTTCCTGATTATTATAAGGTTCATAGTGAAGAGTTAGTCCTAATAACGTGTACAGAGGATACCGACCTTACGTCACTCCGAAAGGATTAGAATGTGATTCCATGAGTCGAGCATGCATTATATATATGTATCTATTTTACTCTACCGAGCCACGCTATAGTTTTCCGGGTACGGTACCTATTGTGCAACCACTGATCAGTTGGGTTTTACCGAGCTCCACGTGGCCGGGTACGATTCTACCGATCCTTATGATGGCCAGAGTACGTTTTTACCGAGCCTATTATGGCCGGGTACGATATGATGATGATGATGACCACAGAGGCGAATGTTTTAAAGGTTTATGTATTTATACATATGTATCATGCATTTCATGTCAGTAGCCCTCAGAGGTACTAAGATGTTACAGGTTGTATATTCTCTATCCTTGCTTACATTACTGATCGTATTTATGGTTCCCTGCCTTACATACTCAGTACTTTATTCATATTGACGTCCTTTTATTTATGGACGCTGCATGTCGTGCTGCAGGTCCTGATAGACAGGCAGGTGCAGCTCCCCCACCACAGTAGGCTGTCCAGTTCAGCGGTGATTGGCGAGATCCCTTCTCCGGACTTGCCTTGATCTTGGTATGCATTTTTGTTATAGACATTATGGGTATGTCGGGGCCCTGTTCCGGATATGTTGCAGTACTTATGTTTATTTAGAGGCTCATAGACAAATGTCGACTCATGTATAGTTTGGTATGCATTGTCGGCTGGTTTTTGTTATATAGTCTTTCATGGTAGCGTGATAGCTCATACCTTATATGTAGTTTATTTATTGTATGGTCATCCCCTACTATGTATGTTCATGCCGTCATATTTTATTGCTGGTTGTCCATGATCCAAGTCTACCATTTATATTGATCGCGTCAGCCCTAAAAGATAATAATGAAGGTTAGATGAAATGTACGTTGGTGCTCGGCAAGTATGGTCGGGTGCTAGTCATGGCCCTCCAGTTTGGGTCGTGACAAACTTGGTATCAGAGCAAGTCTGTCCTAGGGATTGTCTATGAGCCATGTTTAGTAGAGTCTTGATTATGGATGTGTAGCGCGCCACATTTATAATCAGGAGGCTACATGTTTAGTTGAGTCGTAAGTGTTTGTCTCTAATATTCACCTTGTTTTCTTTCAGAGATGCCTTCGACTAGGAAGCAAACAATTAGTAGACGGCTTGATAAAGCTGTGGGAGAGGGTACCAGTCAGGTGCCCCAAGCCAGAGCAGGCTAAAGTGAGGCTCAGAGTGAGATGTCATCTCATACCTCATCTACCCCGTCTCTTCCAGAGGATATTAGGAGGCACCCAGCACCTCCAGTTCCTCTGTCTGGCACTACAGACCAGGATATGTGGAGTGCTTTGTAGTTATTGACTAGCTTGGTAGTTGCTCAGGCTCAGAGGCAGAATACAGGTGTTGCTGAGAAACCAGTTAGTACGAGAGTTCGTGATTTTATTAATTTAGACCCTCCAGTGTTTACCGGATCAGACCCCAAGGAGGACCCGCAGACTTTTATTGACCAGGTTCATCGTACACTTCGGGTTATGCATGTTAGTGATACAGAGGTAGTAGAGTTGGCTTCTTATCGGCTACGGGATTTAGCGGTTCTCTGGTATGATAGTTGGGAGAGATCCAAGGGTCCAAACGCTCCTCCAGCTGTGTGGAAGGATTTTCTGAGGCCTTTCTTCGTCACTACTTGCCAGTTGAGATACGACGAGCTAGAGCTGATAAGTTCTTGAAACTTAGACAAGGTAATATGAGTGTGTGAGAGTACAGTATGCAGTTTGATTCTTTGGCAAGGTATGCTCCCCATATGGTGGCTGAGATTAGTGATAGGGTGCATATGTTCGTGAATGGGTTGGGACCACATCTGATAAATGAGTGTATGACAGCCTCCTTGGTGGAGGGCATGGATATTTCCCGTATTCAAGCTTATGCCCATACCCTAGAGGATCGTAAGTGCCAGCGGAGGGCAGTTAGGGAGCAGGATAGGGGCCAGCATAAGAGGGCGAGATTTGCAGGGTATTCTGATGACTTCAGAGGCAGCGTCAGGCCACACTTTTCGAGGAGTTCGGCGCCACCTGTAGCCAGTACTCCTCCACAGTTTCAGAGGCCTCGATATGATCGATCCTATTCTGGTCCAGGTCAGAGTTTACGGGCATTTGGCTCGCAACATCACAGGGATACTAGTCAGATGAGACCCCCAACACCACATTGTGATCAGTGCGGCAAGGCCCACTTTGGACTGTGCCGTCGAGGTTCTGATGCGTGCTATTCGTGCGGACAGCCTGGCCATATGATGCGGGATTGTCCAAACAGAGTAGGTGATGGTATGGCTCAGCCGACTGGATATGTGTCTGGTTCTTCCTCATCAGTTCGACCTCTAGCACGGGGTTTTCAGCAGTCGACAGGTCATGGTAGGGGTAGAGGTGCAGTGCCGAGTTCGAGTGGTGCTCAAAATCGAACCTATGCTCTAGTAGGTCGACAGGATCTCGAGTCGTCTCCAGATGTTGTTACATGTATTATATCTGTGTTTTCTTATGATGTATATGCGCTGATTGATCCGGGATCTACATTATCATATGTTACACCCTTTGTGGCTAATAAGTTTGGCATTGAACCTGAATTGATAAGTAAACCCCTCGCGGTATCTACTCCAATAGGAGATTCTGTGATTGCTAGAAGGGTATATAGAGGTTGCACTGTGATGATTTGTAGTCGTCAAGCCTCGGCAAATTTATTTGAGTTAGAAATGGTTGATTTTGATGTGATAATGGGAATAGACTGGTTGGCCTCATGCTATGCAAATGTTGACTGCCGTATGAAGATGGTTAGGTTCCAATTTCCGGGTGAACCCGTCATTGAATGGAAAGGGAACATTGCTACATCGAAAGGTAGGTTTATTTCCTATCTTAAGTCAAGGAAAATGATTTCAAAAGGTTACATTTACCATCTCGTTCACGTTAGGGATGCGGAGGCGAAGCTGCCTACTCTACAATCAATCCCCGTGGTCAACAAATTTCTAGATGTTTTCCCAGATGAACTCCAAGGCCTTCCTCCTGAAAGGGAGATTGAGTTTAGCATTGATGTGTTGCCTAACACTCAACCGATCTCTATCCCTCCATACAGAATTGCCCCGACAGAGTTGTGAGAGTTGAAGGTGCAGTTGAAGGACTTGCTGGATAAGGGCTTCATTAGGCCTAGCACCTCACCTTGGGGTGCGCCAGTCCTATTCGTGCGGAAGAAAGACGGGTCGTTACGGATGTGTATCGACTATCGACAGTTGAACCAGTCTACAATAAAGAACAAGTATCCACTTCCAAGAATTGATGACCTGTTTGACAAACTCCAGGGTATCATCAGGTGAGGGTTAAGGAGAAGGATATTCCAAAGACGGCCTTCCGGACAAGATACAGGCACTTTGAGTTCTTGGTGATGTCGTTCGGGCTAACAAATGCCCTAGAAGCTTTTATGGATCTCATGAATACTATATTTAGGCCCTATCTTGATGTGTTCGTGATTGTATTCATTGATGACATTCGAGTATATTCTCATTCGGAGGCAGAACATGCGGGCCACTTGTGGATAGTATTACAGACGCTTCAGGATCGTAAGTTATATGCTAAGCTCTCCAAATGTGAATTTTGGCTGAACTCATTAGCGTTCCTTGGCCATGTGATATCTGACAAGGGTATTAGTGTCGACACTCAAAAGATCGATGCAGTAAAGAATTGGCCGAGACCTACAACACCATCAGAAGTCCGCGGCTTCCTAGGGCTAGTAGGATATTATAAGCAATTTGTGGAAGGGTTTTCCTCTATATCATCACCATTGACTAAGTTAACACAGAAAGCTACCAAGTTCCAATGGTTTGACACTTGTGAACATAGTTTTCAGGAGCTGAAGAATCGATTGACATCCGCACAAGTGCTCACTCTTCCTGAAGGACAAAAGGTTATGTGGTCTATTGTGATGCCTCAGGTATAGGTTTGGGGTGCGTATTGATGCAGCGTGGGAAGGTGATTGCTTATGCATCAAGACAATTGAAGAAGCATGAAAAGAATTATCCAACCCATGATTTTGAATTGGCTGCAGTAATATATGCTTTGAAGATATGGCGGCACTACTTATACGGCGTCCATGTTGACATCTACACAGATCACAAGAGTTTACAATAAATCTTCAAGCAGAAAGAGTTGAATTTGAGGCAGCGTAGGTGGCTTGAATTATTGAAAGACTACGACGTCGAGATATTGTATCATCCCGGTAAAGCCAATGTTGTGGCAGATGCTCTCAGCCGTAAATCAATGGGAAGCTTAGTACATATTGAGGCAGGTAGATGGGGGTTGACTAAAGAGCTTCATCAGCTAGCCAATATGAGAATCATATTGTTAGACTATGATGACGGAGGTGTTACTGTACAGAATACATCAGAATCATCTTTGGTAGCCGAGGTAAAAGCACGACAATATGAAGATCCTATCTTAGTACAATTAAGAGAGAGCATTCAGCAGTGTAAAAGTATGGCTTTTGAGATTGGAAAAGATGGGGCATTGAGATACCAGGGCCGATTATGTGTGCCTAATGTGGCAGGGTTGCGAGAGAAGATTATGAATGAGATTCATCAATCCCGGTATTCCATCCATCCTGGCTCGACAAAGATGTATCATGATGTCAAGGAGCAGTATTGGTGGGATAACATGAAGAAGTCTATTGCAGAATTTGTAGCCTAGTGTCCCAATTGTCAACAAGTAAATATAGAACATCAGAAACCCGGTGGATTGCTTCAGAATATAGAGATTCCGACCTGGAAATGGGAGGTGATTAATATGGACTTCATTATTGGATTACCTCGCTCTTATCATAAGTTTGACTCCATCTGGGTGATAATTGATCGACTTACAAAATGTGCCCATTTTCTGCCAGTTAAGACAACTTACACGGCTGAAGATTATGCGAAGTTGTATATCAAAGAGATTGTTAGGCTTCATGGTGTGCCAGTATCTATTATATTAGACCGATTTGCTCAATTTACAGCTAACTTTTGGAGGTCTTTTCAGAAGGGTTTAGGCACACAAGTGAATCTCAACACTGCATTTCATCCGCAGACTGACGGACAGCCTGAACGTACCATTCAGACACTGGAAGATATGCTACGAGCATGTGTTCTATATTTTAAGGGAAATTGGGATGACCATCTTCCACTCATAGAATTCGCCTACAATAATAGCTACCATTCCAGTATTAAAATGGCCCCATACAAGGCACTATACAGGAGAAGATGTAGATCACTAGTTGGATGGTTCGAAGTTGGTGAAACAAAATTATATGGGCCAGATTTGATTCACCAAGTTATTGAGAAGGTGAAAGTGATACAGGAGAGATTGAGGACGGCACAAAGCAGGCAAAAATCTTATTCCGATGTCCGACGTCGTGATCTGGAGTTTGAGGTTGGTGATTGGGTTTTCCTGAGGATCTCACCAATGAAGGGTATTATGCGTTTTGGGAAGAAAGTTAAGCTGAGTCCAAGGTATATCGGGCCATATAAAATTCTTCGACGGATTGGACAGGTTGCTTATGAGTTAGAATTGCCATCCAAATTGGAATTTGTCCACCCGGTATTCTATGTATCTATGTTGAGGAAATGTATTGGAGACCCTTCTCGAGTTGTCCCTATCAAAACTATACAAGTTACAGAGGACCTAACATATAAAGAAGTGCTAGTGGCGATATTAGATCGACAAGTCCGCAAGCTGAGAACAAAAGATGTAGCTTCCGTCAAAGTACTGTGGAGGAACAAAAATATGGAAGAAATGACATGGGAAGCAGAAAAGGAGATGAAGTCTAAATACCCTTACCTATTCCAGAATGAAGATAACAAGGATGTTAGTGGAAGACATGATACATTGGAAGGTGAAACGGCTCTATGAGGTAAGCAATAATTTAAGAATACTCCTCCTTAATACAAAATGGTGATATGTAGATAATGTAAATATGCATAATGCTTTGTGTAGCCTTGTGAAGCCATATGTTGGGCTTAATTGCTTGCAAGTTTTTCTAGTGACCATTTTATAGGGGAAAATTGATCAGAAATTTCCATTGGAATCCACGATGATTTAAACTCCCCATGAACCCTTACATTCGAGGACAAATGTTCCTAAGGGGGGAGGGTGTTACAACCCATATCCACATGTGTTAGTTCATGCCATATATTAGTTAACATAAATCCAACAATGAATTATCTTTGAGATGATAAGAAGTCAATCCTATTGGTCTTAAGTGATACAAGAGTGTATATGGGTGATTAACAAGTATTAGAAGTTAAATGAATCAAAGATGTTGTAACTCGTTTTTAAGGTAAATCTAGCGGTGCTTATACACTCAAGAGGTCATGTATTAAGGTATTTTAATCATATAATATCCGTATCATAAGTTTTGAAGTCAAACGAGTTATGAAACAAAAGTCGACAAAAGTTGTCTCGACTTAGGTTCATAATTTTACTTAAACATTAGGTCAAATGTTTCTAAACTTTTCTCCTAATTTACAAGAAATTACGGGGTTATCTACCAACCAAACTAAATATCTATGAGTCTAGTTTCCAAATCATTAAACTGTTCATCGATACAATCTTGGATTTGAGAGATATTTGTATTTTCGTGAGACTGCGCCAAGCACCTCTCTATGGGGCCCACTAAGGCGGTTTAAGATATTTGGACCTATATATGATGCCTCTAACCCGTTTTAAGTCTTTCTTCTCACTATTTTCAGACCTTAGAACCCTAGGAACATCCTATCAAGGTTCTCTCAAGATTCAAGACCCAAAAAAGGGCAAACAACACAAATCAAGTGTCGGGAATTCCGTGGCGCTAGTAAGTCTCTTGATCTTCTTGTTGTTGCTCATTTTTGTGTCGTTCCAGCTCATGTGGGAGGTTGTTTTAAAGCTTTTATGTTCTGTAAATACTCCCTCATGTTCTTAATATCAATCCTAGGTGATTCAATCCTTCTAAAGTGATTCTAGTGCCGAAAAACACTAATTGATCGCTAGTTTCGCTTTTTTTGTTGTTGTGGCAGCATTAGAGGGATATTTCATGGAAATTTAAGGCCAAATTGGAGTTGTTATTTCTGTATAAAGGTAAGTAACCTCTTACTCTATATGTATTTAATATTATCCAAGTTGCGGCTAAGCCATTGAAGCTAGAACTTGTGAAATATATATCGAAAGGCTTGGTAGTAATGTTATTATTTTGTGGACTGTTTTGCGTTGTTGTTGGGCTGCGCATTTTACTACTGTTTTGTGGAGTTTTTGAGGAGTAAGGGTGTGTAGAAACACCATATATATGTAGGGTTGTGGGATGATAGTTATTCGTAACATTTCCGGGTCGTTTGACACGACTACGGTGGTCGTCGTATGTATGGAGTGTTTAGGCTGTGCGTGGACTATTTTAGGAGGCTCAATATGTTTATTATTGATGTTGTTTGGGCTGTTTGGTGACTGTTTTGAATGGTGTGAAGTCATATATATAGGGGAGGCATCATAAAATAGGTTGTGGTCGATACATAATAGTTATGACACTTAAATGATAACGATAGTATCGTTTCTCTTATTGTAGACTAAGGAGTTTTGACAATTGCATAGCTTGAGATTGGGGCAGTATATACAAGGTAAGTGAGGCTATACCTTTCCTTCTTTTGCACGACTTTGATCATACATAATGTAATGAACGAGCTTCTAAAATTCTCTACTCTTAGAAGCTAGCAGTACTTACATTGTTTTCCCTCTGATGGAACGATTGATGTTAATGTTGCTTCTCTTATTCTTATGGTATCAGTGTTGTTGGTACTTCCTGATTCTTATAAGGTTCATAGTGAAGAGTTAGTCCTAATAACGTGTATAGAGGATACCGACCGTACGTCACTCCGAAAGGTTAAAAATGTGATTCCATAAGTTGAGCATGCATTATATATATGTATCTATTTTATTCTACAGAGCCACGCTATAGTTGGCCGGGTACGACACCTATTGTGCAACCACAGATCAGTTGGGTTTTACCGAGCTCCACGTGGCCGGGTACGATTCTACCGAGCTTTATGATAGCCGGGTACGTTTTTTACCGAGCTTATTATGGCCGGGTACGATATGATGATGATGATGATGCCCACAGAGGCGAATGTTTTAAAGGTTTATGTATTTATACATATGTATCATGCATTTCATGTCAGTAGCCCTCAGAGGTACTAAGATGTTACAGGTTGTATATTATTTATCCTTGCTTACATTACTGATCGTATTTATGGTTCCCTGCCTTACATACTCAGTACTTTATTCGTACTGACGTCCTTTTATTTGTGGATGCTGCATGTCGTGCTGCAGGTCCTGATAGACAGGCAGGTGCAGCTCCCCCACCACAGTAGGCTGTCCAGTTCAGCGGTGATTGGCGAGATCCCTTCTCCGGACTTGCCTTGGTCTTGGTATGCATTTTTGTTATAGACATTATGGGTATGTCGGGGCCCTGTTCCGGCTATGTTGCAGCACTTATGTTCATTTAGAGGCTCATAGACAAGTGTCGACTCATGTATAGTTTGGTATGCCTTGTCGGCTGGTTTTTGTTATATAGTCTTTCATGGTAGCGTGGTAGCTCATACCTTATATGTAGTTTCTTGATTGTCTGGTCATCCCTTGCTATGTATGTTCATGCCGTCATATTTTATTGCTGGTTGTCCATGATCCAGGTCTACCATTTATATTGATCTCGGCATCCCTAAAGATAATAATGAAGGTTAGATGAAATGTACGTTGGTGCTCGGCAAGTATGGTTGGGTTCTAGTCATGGCCCTCCAGTTTGGGTTGTGACATCGGGATCTCTAGCTGGACTGAAGGCAGCCACCTATATGCTATGGTCCAAAAGCTGCTCCGGGATCTACACATAGTGCAGAGTGTAGCATCATCACAACCGACCCCATGTGCTAGTAAGTTCCTGGCCAAACCCTGGCGAAGTAGTGACGAGGCTAAGACTAGACCCTAAATAAACTTGTGCAGTTATGTAATATACAGCGGAAAATAAAACAGAAATAAGCAATTAAAGATTGGAGGGGGTGCATGCCGCGAGGGAAATATCAAATCCAGCAGAAACTTAAGAGAAAAATAAGAGAATAATTCAAGATCTACAACAAAACAATAATAATACTATTGCGGCGCGTAACCCGATCCCTATCATTTAACACTATTGCGGCGTGCAACCCGATCCAATATAACATTGTTGCGTGCAACCTGATCCATTTATATCATTGTTGCGGAGTGCAACCCGATCCATTCATATCATTTTTGCAGCGTGCAACCCGATCCATTTATATCATTGTTGCGGCATGCAACCCGATGCAATATAACATTGTTGCGCCGTACAACCTGATCAAATATAATATTGTTGCGGCATGCAACCCGTCCCATATCTATACATTTAACAACAATCATACCAAGAGTCCGGGCAAGGGATCAACAAGGAACTATACTATCTCGGCAAGGGATTCGACCGTTAAAATAAATACATCCCGACAAGGGAGAAACAACTATAACCAATCTTATTCCAACATCTAACCATCTCAACTAACACCAATACTCAATCATAAGTAATTTCCACGAGAACAATCTTAATCCTTGCTCAATACCGAGAATCATCAATTAAAGCATCCGTAGTATTAGTTAAGAACATATTAAATTGTAATTCAAGACTCACGGTCATGCTCGACACCAACGTATATATACTCGTCACCATGCCTATATATCGTACTCAACAAGAAACAAGTATCAAATAGGAAACAACTCCTAATCCCTCAAGCTAAGGTTAGACCAAACACTTTCGAACTTCTACTGCCAACTCAAGCCTCAAACACTGCTTTCCCTTTTGAATTTTGCTCCAAATCAATCGTATCTAGACATAATCGACTTAATAACATCAATAGACGCTAAACAATCCAATTTCAATGCTTAATTAAAGATTTCTAATCATTCTTCCCAAAAAGTCAAAAATCGACCCCGGGCCCGCTTGGTCAAAACACGAGGTTCGGACCAAACCCGATCACCCATTCACCCACGAGCCCAAATATAAATTTTTTTTTGAAATCCGACCCCAAAACGAGGTCAAATTCCCAAATAATCAAAAAGTCCTAACTCTACCCAAATCCCAAATTTTCTACCCTTAATCTCATGTTTTAGGCCTAGAAATCTAGTGGGTGTTGATAAAAATGGAAGACACGAGCTTAGGATTACATACCTATGAAGCTATGGTGAAGTTCCTCTTCAAAAATCACCCAAGAGGTATGAAGAAGATGAAGTTTATGAAAAATGGTGAAATTCCCGTAATGCATTCTGTTTTTGAACTTAAAAATAACTAGGCGAATTTGGTCTATAGGTTCGCGACAGGCTCATCGCGTTCGCAATGAGCTAGGCCTGAGAGACCTTCGCGTTTGCAGAAATGGACTTGCGTACGCGGAGCACTAACTCCTCGAGCCTTCGCGTTCGCGTCCAGGTGGTCGCGTTCGCGTAGATATAATACCCCTCCCCCTGCCCAAGCTCATAAGCCTTCGCGTTCGTGATACCAGGCTCGCGTTCACGAAGGGAAGACCCCCAAAGCTTCACGTTCGTCACCTGGGTCTCGCGTTCGCGTAGAAGGAAATTTCCTTCAGCATGAATAACTCATTGCGTTCGCGAGGGTCCTCCCGCGAACACGAAGAAGAAAATACCAGAACTGAAAAACCTGCAACTTTTTATGAGTTAAAAACCTTCCGAAACACATCTGAAGCTCACCCGAGCCCTCGAGGCTCTAAACCAAACATATGTACTAACTCAATAACACCATATAAACTTATTCGGGCGATCAAATTGCCAAAATAACATCATGAACATCTAATTAAACCTCATAATGACTGAAAATATTTCAAAACTTCTTAAAACATCAATTTTGCATTTAAGGTCTGAATCACGTCAAATGACATCCGTTTCTTATCAAATTTCACAAACTTATCTTATTTCACATATGAGACCTATACCGGGCCCCGGAACCAGAATACGGGTACGATACCATCATCTAAATGCATTTCATTTCCAAAACAGATAGAAATTTCCAGAAAATAATTTTCTTTAAAAATTCATTTCTCGGGTTTGGGACCTCGGAATTCGATTCCGGGCATATGCCCAAGTCTTATATTTTTTCACAGAACCACCAGGACCGTCAAATCACGGGTCTGGGTCTGTTTACCTAAAATGTTGACCGAAGTCAACTTAAATGCATTTTAAGTCAAAGTTTCAACATTTTCACATATAGGCTTTCCGGCTACACGCCTGGACTGCATACGCAAATCGAGGTGATGCTAAAAGAGGGTTTTAAGGCCTCGGAACGCAGAATTCATTTTAAAAAGAAGTTATGACTTTGGGCCATCACATTCTCTACCTCTAAACAATCGTTCGTCCTCGAACGGACGTAAGAAGGAAGTACCTGAGTCGGGGAAAATATGGGGATAACTGCTCTGCATATCGGACTCGGACTCCCAGGTCGATGCCTCAGCAGGCTGGCCTCTCCACTAAACTTGAATAGAAGGAAAACTTTTCCATCTCAACTGACGAACCTGCCAGTCTAGAATAGCTACCAGCTCCTCCTTATAAGACAAGTCCTTGTCAAACTAGACAGTGTTGAAATCTAACACGTGGGATGGATCGTCGTGATATTTTCGAAGCATGGACACATGAAACACTGAATGCACGGCTATAAGCTCGGCGGCAGTGCAAGTCTATAAGCCACCTCTCCCACTCGATCAAGAATCTCAAACGGGCCAATGAATCTAGGGCTAAGCTTGCCCTTCTTCCCAAATCTCATCACGCCCTTCATAGGCGACACTCGAAGCAATACCCGCTCATCGAACATGAAAGCCAAATCTCGAACCTTGCGGTCGGCATAGCTCTTCTGTCTGGACTGAGTTGTACAAAGCCTATCCTAAATAATCTTGACCATGTCCAAGGCATCCTGAACCAGATCTATACCCCAAACATCTCCCGGCTCAAACCATCCAATCGGAGACAGACACCGCTTACCATATAAAGCCTCATAAGGAGCCATCTGAATACTCGACTAGTAGCTATTTTTATAGGCAAACTCTGCTAAAGGAAAAAACTAATCCCACGAGCCTCAAAAGTCAATGACACAAGCTCGGAGCATATCCTCCAAAATCTAAATAGTCCACTCGGACTGCCCATCCGTCTGAGGATGAAACAATGTGCTCAAGTCAACCCATGTTCCCAACTCTCGGTGAACTGCTCTCCAAATATGTGAGGTAAACTGCGTACCTTGGTCCGAAATAATAGACTCGGGCACATCATGAAGATGAACAATCTCCCGGATATAGATCTCCGCTAACCTCTCAGAAGAATGTGAGACTGCCACAGGAATGAAATGCGTTCAGTTGGTCAGCGTATCAACAATGACCAACCCTGCATCGAACTTCCTCTGAGTCCATGGGAGTCTAACAACGAAGTCCATAGTGATTCGCTCCCACTTCCACTCAGGAATCTCAATCTTCTGGAACAAACCACCAGGTCTCTGATGCTCATACTTAACCTGCTGACAATTCAAACACCGAGCCACATATGCAACGATATCCTTCTTCATTCTTCGCCACTAATAATGCTGCTACAAATTCTGATACATCTTATGCTGCTCGGATGAATAGAGTACCGGGAGCTATGGGCCTTCTCTAAAATCAACTCTCGGAGTCCATCCACATTAGGCACACAAACTCAACCCTGCAATCTCAAAACTCCATCATCACCTAAGGTAACCTGCTTGGCACCTCCGTGTTGCACCGTGTCTCTAAGAACACACAAATGGGGATCATCATACTGCCTATCACGGATACGCTCCAATAAAGAAGAACGAGCGACCGTGCAAGCTAACACCCGACTGGGCTCATAAACATCCAACCTTATGAACTGATTGGCCAAAGCATGAACATCCAAAGCGAGCGGCCTTTCACCGACCGGAATATAAGCAAGATGCCCATGCTGACTTACTTCCTACTCAAAGCATCGGCCACCACATTGGCCTTTCCCAGATGATATAATATGGCAATATCATAGTCTTTCAACAACTCCAACCACCTTCTCTACCTCAAATTCAACTCCTTTTGCTTGAACAAATACCGAAGACTCTTGTGATCCGTGAATACCTCACATGCCACACCATACAGATAATGTCTTCAAATCTTCAACGCATGAACAGTGGCTGCCAACTCCAAATCATGAACCGCATAGTTCTTCTCATGAATCTTCAACTGTCACGAAGCATAGGCAATGACCTTGCCATCCTGCATCAACACTGCACCAATTCCAATACAAGATGCATCACAATAGACTGTATAAGGCCCTGAACCTGTGGGCAAAACCAACACCGGTGTCGTACTCAGAGTTGTCTTGAGCTTTTGGAAGCTCGCCTCACACTCATCCGACCATCTGAACTGGACACCCTTCTAGGTCAACCTGATCATCGGGGCTACGATGGATGAAAACCCCTGCACGAACCGATGATAGTAGCCTACCAATCCCAAGAAACTCCGAATCTCTATAGCTGATGCTGGTCTAGTCCAGTTCTTGACTGCCTCAGTGTTTTTTGGATCAACTTGAATACCCTATGCTGATACAACATGACCCAGGAATGCAACTGAACTTAATCAAAACTCACATTTCAAAAACTTAGCATACAACTAACTATCCCTTAGAGTTTGAAGAACCACCCTAAGGTGTTGCTCGTGCTCCACCCGGCTACGACAGTATATCAAGATATCATCAATGAATACTATCATGAACGAATCCAAGTAAGGCCTGAACACTCGGTTTATCAAATCCATAAAAGCTGTTGGGGCATTTGTCAACCCGAATGACATCACCAAGAACTCATAATGCCCGTACCGACTACGGAAAGCTGTCTTAGGGACATCAAATGCCCTAATCCTGAACTGATGGTAGCCAGAACTCAAGTCAATCCGAAAATACCTTTACACCCTGAAGCTGATTAAACAAATCATCAATCCTCGACAATGGATATTTATTCTTGATTATAACCTTGTTCAACTACCGGTAATTTATACACATTCACATCGATCCATCCTTTTTCTTAACAAACAACACCGGCGCACCCCAAGTCGAAACACTAGGTCTCACTACTGGAAAATTCACCTATGGCTACGCAGGGAAATCCGTTCCAATAGGTAAGAAAATCGTTGCCATATATGTACTTCTACGGTTCAGCACCCGTTCCACAAGTTGTCGTGCCTATAGAGTTTATGGAACGGTTTTTGGAACGGTTCCGCTAACCGTTGCTTTAGAACAGTCTATCGCTACGGTTTTCCCTCTTCCTGTTGGAACGATTATTCTTATCAACTGCAACGGTTAATAACCGTTACCATAAGGTTAAATGCAATGGTCGATAACCGTTATTGTATCTATTAAACCGTTACGGGTATTACAGAAATGGCAACGATTTCTTTAAGATATTGCAACGGTTGAACTTCCTATTGCTACGGTTTGTAGATTATTTTTGAAACGGTTTGCAGGTCCTATGGCAACGGTTTTGTTAGCTGTAACGATTTAATTGAATTGAAAATAGTGCCCCTATTTTAAATAATGATTTTACATATATATACAATAAACTATAAAATAGTAAAATTTATAGAAATACAAAATGAAACTTTTCATAATCCAAATTGTCCGACAAGTTAATAATAAATCCATAGATAGTGATGAAACCAATAACATACATTTGATATTTCAACATCAAAAGTTTTAAAATTTTTTGATAACAAACATTCTTAGAAACTGCAACATACATCTACAAAAATTCAAAATTCTAGTAAGGTATAAATCTTCATCACTACCTCCGTCTTTCACCTCTTCATCTACTCCACCTACAAAAGAGTATAAAGTGATATTTATCAAAGATATTACTGGAAAAATCCCAAATGAGTTAAGTGAATGTGGGAATTTGACAGTTTTAGGCTTAGCAGATACAAGAATATCTGGTTCTTTGCTTGTTTCATTAGGTAAGCTCAAGAAACTTGAGACTTTGTCTATTTACACTACTATGTTGTCTGGTGAAATACCTCCTGATTTAGGTAACTGTTCAAAGCTTGTTAACTTGTATTTGTATGAAAATAGTCCTTCTGGTTCAATCCCATCTGAGATAGGGAAATTTATAAACTTAGAAAAATTGTTCCTTTGGTAGAATAATCTTGTTGGTGTTATTCCACAAGAGATTGGGAATTGTACTAAATTGAGTATGATTGATTTGTCTTTCAAGATGTAGCTCAAGAATTTCAAGAACAGCTAGAAGATCACATTTTCCTACTACAAGAATACAAAATTTACAATTTCAAATCTAAGCAGCGATAAAAATACACTAGGTGATTCGTTCCCGTCTATTTAAGCTTTAGTGGTCCGTACTCTACTGTTATTAAAAAAGGACAAACAAGTACAAACATTAAAAAATTGAAACAAGCGACTACTTTAGCATCGGTCACAACCTTAGTCTTCCTAATTGCTGGAGGATATTACATTCAGCAAATTCCCCCTTTCATAGTTTGGTTACCCTTTCATAGTTTGGTTAAAATATCTGAGCTTACAGCTACTATTGCTACAAGTTGCGACTAGGAGTGCAATACAATGACAGCGACTACTACGAGTGTTCAAAAGGAGTCTATTGCCAAGTTGCAGATTTCCCATCAATAAAATCAGTAGGCCAATTAGAGTACAAATTACCACTACTGCCCAGAGTTATCAGGCGACTTGAAAGAAATAATAAAATCCAAATCAACAAAGAAAATAGGGAATGACAGTACTCTTTTGAACTCTTGCGCACTGATAAAGAGAAAGAGCGAGAGAGCGCATAGTGAGAAGCAACATAAAAAAAAAAGAGGAGAAGAAGAGGAAAGAGAAGACGTGTAACATTTGCTACGGACTAACCTTGGTTGTTACTGCCAGCGGATGGACGATTGATTGGTTAAATAGCACCTTGTTGTGTAGAAGTAGCTTCGCCATGTGCACGAGAACTGAATATTAGCATGTCAGGATCAAGTCTTAAATTGGGGTTGAGACTTTGAAGTCGTGTAACGACATTCATCGTAATATCTTGTTCCATAGCATCCTTTTGTGCATTAAGCTCTTCCAGCAATTTTTCCTTTTGTGCATTGAGCTTTTCCAATAATTTTTGTTGCATCCTCTCTTTCATTTCCTCCATTTTTTGTTCCATTCTCTCATCATTAGCATTTACAGAGGATCCAAAATTTCCTTTTTTTCTTTTTTAAGACAGTTTTGTTAACTCCTTGTCCATACAATCTTGCCCGACCTGGGTGCTCAGGTCCCATGACTGATGCAAACGCGTCAACTGAATCACTACAATCTCCACTTTCCAAAGATATTGTTGAATTCAATCAGCTCTTCAAACACTTCCTCACCGGTCAAAGGAGTAGGTGCAAGTCTATGCTCCTCTTTACCGTCAAATGACTTCTTATCCCAAGTAACACATCTTGAGACTATGTTTGAGATATTGAGAGCATGTGTCATAATTGCTAGTGGGGCATGCCAATTTCCCCTTAGTGCTCCATCCTGAAAGCATAGCTAATGCTGGAAAATCACTAACTGTCCACAATAAGGCAGCACACATTCGAAAAGTTTGGTTGGTTACAGCATCAAATGTGTCTATCCCCATTTCCCATAGTTCCTTCAATTCTTTAATTAATGGTTGTAGGTACACGTCTATATCATTTCCCGTAGACAATGGACCTAGAATGATCATAGACAACATTATATACTATGGATTCACGCAAATCCACGGTGATATATTATAGTTCATTAACATAACAGGCCACGTGCTATGAGAAATGCTCATCGTCAGAAACGGGTTGAAACCATCACTTGAAAGACCCTTTCTAACATTACGAGGATCGCTAGAGAAATACGGGTGCAAAGAATCAAAATCCTTCCAAGCTTCCCCATCAGCAGGATGTGTTATATTCCCATCATTGAGTCGTTCATTAGCATGCCATCTCATCATAACAGCCGTTTCAGGACACATGAATATCCTCTGAAGACTAGGCTTTAAAGGAAAGTACCTTAAAATCTTTGTGGAGATTTTAGAGCTTGCATTAGTCAAAGGACCAGCATTCTTCCATCTTGAAGACCCACAAATGGAGCAATTATCAGCCTTCTCATTTTCTTTCCAAAATAACATGCAATCATTGGGGCATGCATATATTTTTTCATAATGAAGACCCAAATATTTTATCATATTTTTAGCCTTGTTTAAAGATTCTGGTACCTGAGCAAAGGGAAATGCCTCTTTTATCAACTCTAACAAATCTGAGAAGGCCACATTACTCAATCCATGCAAGGATTTAAGCAAGTACAACCGAATAGTGAAACTCAGTTTACTGAAATTTTCACACCCCGGATATAACTCTTGTTTTCCTTCCTCTAGTAATTTGAAAAATTTCCTTGCTTCTTCAGATTGTCTTTCCCCAGCTCTATCTTCATCCCCTGCCTGACCCTCTATATTTCTAAATGTATCATGAAGCATTCCATCAATATCATCACGCATGTTAGAACCTTCATCATCATTTCTTGGAGAAGGTGTATTTCTCGAGGAAAAGTCCTCCCCGTGGAAAACCCATTTGGTATAACCATCAACAAACCCATGAACAACCAAATGATCCTCCACCACATTTCTATAATGCCAATACAGATTAATGCACTTTTTGCAAGGGCATAATATTTCATTTCCTTGGGCAGCTCGTTCAAATGCCTTATCAAGAAAATTATTCACTCCACCTATATACTCATTCGTCCATCTAAGGAGATTCACCCAAATTTTATCACCATAATCCATGGATATCCTATATAATATATTCAAATCACCAAAATTAATATTGTGTCGTATACCTTTAGAAGCTTTGCTATCTATGAGTTTTGCTTTCACTCCTGTAGGCCTTTGCCAGCTTCTGTCTAATCCACTAACCTGTAACAAATCATTGAGAACTGAAGTAAGAATACCAAATGAAGCAAAAATATAGAAGAAAAAGAGAGTTTTTCAAAAGTAAAGATGGGCTAAACCACACCAGATTCTCGGCAAAAGCATCAACTTTCCATATTATCTGGACCACTTACCATAAAAGTTTTCTGTTTGGTCATTTAATTAGTATTGAATAGTTGTGTCAATTATACACAGGTGGACATTGAGGGGTGAAGTTGTAGGAGATTTAGTTTGGTTATTGAGATTGAAAAGATGAATTGGTTATGGAAAAGGAGACCTACTGAGAAGAGCAGTGGAGAAACTAAGAATTGTTGTTCATTGTCATCACATTCAGAGAGACACTCTGATGAGAAGGTACAAGCCAAAAAAAGAGGTTCTCATTGTTCATAGGTTGTCTTGACACTCTTATAATTAGTCGTGCTGATATGAAGAAGGCTAACCTCGTCACACACTTGATAAAATACATTGCTGATTTCTTACATCCACATACTTAAAGATTTATATGAATGATTTCAAACTGATAATGGTCGAACGAAATATGCTGCTCACATTTTCATAGTTAAGAAGTGTTAAAAGTTGTATTATGTATTAAATTTATGAACCTGTGCAAATTTTAAGTTTTTATCAACATAAGATCAATATTCAAAGATTCTAATTCTGAAGCCATGCATCTCAGATACAATATAGGTGTGAAAGACTTCAGCATGGAGCTGACTATGTCAGTCCCACATATAGTTAAGCAGCCAAAAACATATTTCATTATCTGTGAAGACTATCTATCTAGAGAAAGAAATAATGATTGGCAGTTCGTTGAAGCAACAAATGATCAAGTTTTATATACAACAATATATTAAGGCTCAAACAACCGATACATCACAATGTCCAACTAATACCACATAGTCTGAACCAGACTAATGAAAATAGGACAAAGGAACCATAAGGAGCTGGAAATGTTCCTACAGTTGTGTATAAACACAAGGTTATTTACTCACTACATAAGAGCATTTCAACATCTTATGTCATTATGTTGCTAATTAAGGCCAAATCTATCGAAAATATAACATAAGAAGCCTCGAAACACTTCTTTCAAACAGTAGAAATTACAGAAATTACAAGCAAACACTTCTTTCAAACACTCAATTGGTGGATATCTTAACAATACTATTGCTTTGGCCACAGAATTTTAAACAAAAACCAGAAATTTAAGCCTTCAACCCAGAAATTTAAACAAAAACAAATTAAAAAAACCAACTAAGAAATTTAACAAAAACTCAAGTTGAGCTGCTAAAACCAACCAAGAAATTTAAAGAAAAACAAATTTAAAATGCTGCCAAAAATTAAAAAGCTACTAAGAATATATTTACCGATTCAGATTTGGAGAAACTCTAAAGGATTAGCACGCTGCCTCTGGTGCGGCTGATTATGGAGGAGTTATGAGCCTAGAAGCGATTTTCGATCGTCGGAACAAAGGAGATTTTCGATTATGGATGAGCTTGGACGAGATTGTTGATTTTTCGGAGCTTGGTAATTTCTGATGATTTTTCGTAGCCTGGAAACTCGATCAATCTCCTCAAAATTTTAGATGAAACTATGGAGGAGGAGCGTAGGCTGGTAATTTCCGATGAAACTAATCGGAGGAGCCTCGTAATTTACGGTTGAAAGAATTAGGGGATATTCGGATGGAGCTTGGTAATTTCCGATAGAATTTGGTATATTTTAAGGTTTAGGTATATATATTTTCGATGAAAACAAGATATAAAACTAAAAAAGAATAATAATCAGATTGTTGGCCCCACCTTATTTTAGCGGGTATTAAAATTTTGGGTGGAAAATAAAGAGGGAACTAAAATGACCATAACAATACATCCAACTGTTACCATAAATATATCTATTGCTACGGTTATACAAACCGTTGCCATATACGCATATATAGGAACGGTTATTGAGACTATTGCAATGGTTCAGTTGCTAAGTGTCCCGGTAGTTCCAGCAATTGTTTGTAACGGTTATAACCATAACAATAGAATACGTATCGCAACGGTTATGGATCCGTAGCAATAAAAAGCGTTGTCATAGCTCCAATTTCTAGTAGTGTCTATTGAAACCCTTCTCAAGCAAGTCTTGCAACTCCTCCTTCATCTCTTTCAACTCAGACGAGGCCATACAATTCAGCGGAATGGAAATGGGCTGAGTGTCCGGCGCCAAATCAATGCAAAAGTCAATATCCTTATTGGGTGGCATACCCAGCAGGTCTAAAGGAAATACCTCAGGGAACTCACGAACAACAAGCACAAAATCAATAGAAGAAACCTCGGCAATAGAATCACGAACATATGCCAAATAGGCCAAACACCCCTTCTCGACCATACGCCGAGCCTTCACATAAGAGATGAACTACGGGTAGAATGACTAGGAGTCCCTCTCCACTCTAAATGAGGCAAACTCGGTAAGGCTAAGGTCACAGTCTTGGCATGATAGTCCAAGATAGCATGGTAAGGTGATAACCAGTCCATCCCCAATATAACATCAAAATTAACCATGTCTAGAAGAAACAAATCTACGCAGGTCTCAAGACCCCCAATCACAACAATACAAGAGCGATGGACTCGATTTACCACAATAGAATCACCCACCGGCGTAGACACATATACGGGGGCACTAAATGAATCACTAGGCATGACCATATTCGGTGCAAAATAAGATGACACAAAGGAGTATATAGACCCTGGATCAAATAAAACCAAAGCATCTCTGCCACAAACAAGAACAATACCTCTGATAACTACATCGGAAGCCTCAACCACAGTCATGGCTGGAAGAGCATAACATCGGGGCTGGGGCCCACCACCCTGGACTACCTCTCTAGGACGGCCTGCAGCTGACTGGCTTCCATCTCTAGCGGTCTGAGCTCCATCTCTAGCACCTCTTCCCCTACCTCTAGCTTGATGGGGGGTCTATGGAACACCTGGTGCCTGAGCCATAGCACGAGCACCCTATTGCTGCGACAGAGTACCCACCAATCTCGGACAAGCCCTCTTGATATGACCATACTCACCACACTCAAAAATCCACCTGAGTGATGTGGATAAGGAAACTAAGATTGACCTTTGAGATCTGAATGATCACCCCAAAAAATTTAGAGCAGCAGTGCACTGATAGGAGCTGGTGGTGCATTGTATGGCTGCTGATCAGAATACTGCATGTGAGAACCACGGCCACCCGAAGCACCATGAGAAACTTGAAGTGCTGACTGAAAGGGCCTAGAAGGATGGCCTCTACCATACGAATATTTGCCTCCAGACAAGGTACTACTGAACCTTCCTGAATGACGAGGCATCTTGTCCGGCCCATGACCACCTCCCTGCAACAGAACCATCTCCACTCTCCTGGCCACATTGGCCGCCTCCTAGAAGGAAATCTCACTCCCTACCTCCCTAGCCATCTGAAGACGAATCGGCTGAATAAGCCCATCATTAAACCTTCTCACCCTCACTCTCTTGGTGGGAAGTATGATAAAAGCATGACGAGCCAAGTCGATGAATCTGGTCTCATACTGGGTAACAGTCATAGAACCCTACTGGAGACACTCAAACTGCCTCCGATAGGCCTCTCTCTGAGTGATGGGGAGAAATTTCTCCAGAAATAGCTAAGTAAACTACTCCCAAGTCTAGGCTGGCGATCCGGCTGGTCTAGACAAGCAATAATCTCTCCACCAAGTCTTGGCGGATCTAGATAAGCGAAAAGTAGCAAAATCGAACCCATTGGTCTCAAGTATCCTCATGTTCCTGAGAACCTCATGGCAGCTATCTAGATAATCTTGGGGATCCTCAGAAGATGCACCACCGAATGTAGTAGTGAAGAGCTTGGTGAACTTGTCCAATCTCCACAAAGCATCGACAGATATGGCTGCTCTATCACCGGTCTAAGCCATCATACCCTGCTGAACTGCTCCAACTAGCTGAGATGCTGGAGTCTGAAATTGGGGAGCCATCTACTCCGGAGTGCAAGTAGCTGGAGTCTAGGCTCCTCCTCCAGCCTGAGAGATGGTTGTAGGAAGCAAGCCTGCCCGGGTGACACTCTCCAAAAGGCCCACTAGACGGACCAGAGCATCCTGCAGTACTGAGGTAGCAATAAACCCTCTAGGACCCGAGTTGGGCCCACCGGAACTGTTTGGGCTGGAACCTCATCATCAAAGTTATCCTGAGGCTCCGTCGCTGGTGTTGCTGCTCTAGGCTGAGCTTTGCCCCTACCTCGGCCTCTAGCACGACCTCGGCCTTGCCCTCTGCACGTACCGATCCCTGAGACTCTACTAAGCTTTTCTATGAATTGTGAGACCTATGTAACGTAGAGATCTGATACCAACTGTCACGAACCATAATTCCCACCCTCGGGAGTCTTGATGGCGCCTACTTGTGGAAGCTAGGCAAGTCACGCAACAAAGATTCACTAACTCTTTCAACTTTTAGTCCTTTTTAACAATTTAGATTAACCGGTAATCAACATTGAATATTAACGATAAATAGAACTAGCGAAAGACTTAAACAAATAAAAATAACCAAAGCCAGTACAACAATCCAATATACGCCTTTACTCGGAATCTGGAGTCACAATATCACAGACTATATATGAGTACTACATAAAAGAGTCTGAAAAGGAAATACAATTCGTCTCGAATACAAGTGAAAACAGAACACATAATGAAATAGAAGAGAACGCCGGGCTTGCGGATGCCTGCAAGACTACCTCGGGATCTCTAGCTGGACTGAAGGCATCCACCCGTATGTTATGATCCAAGAGCTGCTCAGGGATCTGCACATAGTGCAAAGTGTAGCATCAGCACAACCGACCTCATGTGCTGGTAAGTGCCTGGCATAACCCTAGCAAAGTAGTGACGAGGCTAGGACAAGACCCTAGATAAACCTGTGCAGTTATGTAATATACAGCGAAAAATAAAACAGAAATAAGCAATTAAAAATGGGAGGGGTGCATGCTGTGAGGGAAATATCAAATCCAGCAGAAAATTTAGAGAAATATAAGACAACAATTCAAGATCTACAACAAAACTATAATAACACTGTTGCGGTACGCAACCCGATCCTTATCATTTAACACTGTTGTGGCATGCAACACGATCCAATATAACATTCTTGCGGCGTGCAACCCGATCCATTTATATCATTGTTGTGGCGCGCAACCCGATCCAATATAACATTATTGTGGCGTGCAACCCGATCCTATATAATATTATTGCGACATGCAACTCGACCCATATCTATACATTTAATAACAATCATACCAAGAGTCTCGACAAGAGATCAACAAGGAACTATACTATCCCGACAAGGGATTCGACGTAAAAATAAATATGTCCCGGCAAGGGAGAAACGGCTATAACCAATATTATTCCAGCATCTAACCATCACAGCCAACACCAATACTCAATCATAAGTAATTTCCACGAGAACAATCTTAATCCTTGAATAATACCGAGAATTATCAATTAAAGCATCCGTAATATTATTTAAGAACACATTAAATTGCAATTCAAGACTCACGGTCATGCTCGACGCCAATGTATAGATACTCGTCACCATGCCTATACGTTGTACTCAACAAGAAACAAGTAGCAAATAGGATACAACTCCTAATCCCTCAAGCTAAGGTTAGACCAAACACTTACCTCGAACTTTCATGGCCAACTCAAGCCTCAGACACCGCTTTCCCTTTTGAATTTGGCTCCAAATCAATCGTATCTAGACATAATCGACTTAATAACATCAATAAACGCTAAACAATCCAATTTCAATGCTTAATTATAGCTTTCTAATCATTCATCCCAAAAAATCAAAAATTGACCCCTGGCCCGCTGTGTCAAGCCACGAGGTTCGGACCAAAATCCGATCACCCATTCACCCACGAGCACGAATATACAATTTGTTTTGATGTCCGACCCCAAAACAAGGTCCAATTCCCAAATAATTAAAAAGCCCTAACTCTACCAAAATCCCTAATTTTCTACCCTTAATCTCATGTTTTAGACCTAGAAATCTAGTGGGTGTTGATAAAAATGGAAGAAAACGAGCTTGGAATTACATACCTATGAAGCTATGGTGATGTTCCTCTTCAAAAATCGACCAAGAGGTGTGGAGAAGATGAAGGTTATGAAAAATGGTGAAATTCCAGTAATGCATTCTATTTTTTAACATAAAAATAATTGGGCGAATTTGGTCTATGCGTTCGCGACAGGCTCATCGCGTTCGCGGAAATGGGCTCGCGTTCGTGGAGTACTAACTCCTCGAGCCTTTGCGTTCACATCCAGGTGGTCGCGTTCGCGTATGTATAATACCCATTTCCCTGCCCAGGCTCATAAGCCTCGCGTTCGCAATACCAGGCCTGCATTCGCGAAGGGAAGACCCCCCAAAGCTCCGCGTTCGCGACCTGGGTCTCGAGTTTGCATAGAAAGAAATTTCCTTCAGCATGAATAACTCATCGTGTTCACGAGGGTCCTCCCGCGAATGTGAAGAAGAAAATAGCAAAACACCATAACTAAAAAACATGCAACTTTTTATGAGTTCACAACCTTCCGAAACACATCCAAAACTCACCCAAGCCCTCGGGGCTCCAAATCAAACATAAGTACTAACTCAATATTACCATATGAACTTATCCAGGTGATCAAATCGCCAAAATAACATCATGAACATCGAATTAGACCTCAAAATCAATGAAATATTTCAAAACTTCTTAAAACATCAATTTTGCATTTAAGGTCCGAATTACGTCAAATGACATCTGTTTCTTATCAAATTTCATAGACTTATCTTATTTCACATATAAGACCTGTACCGGGCCCCGGAACCAGAATACAGTCCCGATACCATCAAATTCTAAATGCATTTTATTTCCAAAACTCATAGAAATTTCCAGAAAATAATTTTCTTTAAAAATTTATTTCTCGGGCTTGGGACCTCAGAATTCGATTTCGAGCATATGCCCAAGTCCCATATTTTTTCATGGACCCTCGGGGACCGTCAAATCACCGGTCTGGATGCGTTTACCCAAAAATATTGATCGAAGTCAACCTAAATGCATTTTAAGTCAAGATTTCAACATTTTCACATATAGGCTTTCCGGCTACGCGCCCGGACTGCACACACAAATCGAGGTGATGCTAAAGATGGTTTTTAAGGCCTTGGAATGCAGAATTCATTTTAAAAACAAGTTATACCGTTTTGGGTCATCACAAAAATGCATGAAAAATACGTAATAATCTCAATATTCATTCCGGATAAACTTTTCCAACTGCGTATTATTTTGAGACCTATGAACAGAAGATAATAATAATTCCTATGGGGAATCAAGAATATAGACACCCCTAATATCTCTATGAATAGAGTAATTTATGAAAACTGTGCGTTTACTCGTTTCTTCAGTATATTTTGGACCATGCCAAAAGAAAGAAGGGATGGCCTTAACATACCTATTCCTTGAATTTATTGAACAAAATGAAGCTTCTACTTCTGCGAAATATGAACGAAATACTGCTTCTGATCTATGAAGCTTTCTTTTTAAACTAAGTCTTGCTTCTGCTTCAATTGTTTTGAATAAAAATGTCCTATGAACAAGGCTCGGACGTACTACTATTTTCTTGTCCAAAAGGAACCAAACACTTTAAGTTAAGCAAGTCTTTTTAAAATGACCCATTCTTATTAGTCATTTAAATGATTTACACGTTACTTTATCGTAATATGTATATATGACCATGAATCATATGCTTAAATGGTGACCTACTTCCACGTGGGTAGTGGGGGTGAAGATTATTAATTTTTACCCACTTATTAGTTCCCGTTACCTGGTAATTAACCAATTACCCGCATAATTTAAAAATTGTCTCAAATTACCTAAAAATACTACTCATTTTTAATATACTTTACACATCGTACTACCGTGGTCATATGGTACATCACATGGTACTAATCGATAATTATTGAGTATTACCGCTCGACCCGTATTTTATCCCAAATTAGTCACTTTCAACGAAACTCATTTTCTTTAATTCGTGTACCCTTTTATCCTTCATGACACTTATTTCATGCTTGTTATAATTAGTGTAACTACACTAACCTCAAGATAATCTCATCCCTGAGACTACGTCGATTAACTGAAGACGAAACTTTTAACGTATGAAAACACGAGATGTAACACATTCGGTGGTCATCTTGGCGCGTAGGAGCAACTGCTGACGAGATTTTATGGTGAGTTTTATTCCGGGCTACATATCATAGCACACAGAGTCTCCACCATATTATTTACTCTAGTGTGTAATTTATATTTCAGACATATGTTGTATTATTATTGTACTGCTTAATAAATGCTAATGAACCTGTGACACCACTTTTGGAATATTCTAAATAATGATTTAGGATTTGCATATTATTATCACCCTTTTATCTTTATGCCTTACTAGTTATATATGTAACCATGATTTAAAATGTGTAAGTTTCTTTACTTAATAAAATTTATGATTTCGAATATAATAAAATGAACAATTAATGTAATAGTTAATCGTTGGCTTTCCTAATGGAAACGTTGGCCATCATCATGGCCTAAAGTAGATTTTGGAACGTGACATAACCAGTTGAACTACCCCAACTGGCTAGACTGCTAGAGTCTGATTTATGGGAACCATCTGCTTCAAAGTGTGAGTATCAGAAGTCTGTGCTTCTATCCTAGCCTGAGAGACGGCTGGCGCCACCGTAAATGCACCACTCTGGGCCACACTTTCCATAAGGCCCACTAAATGGACTAGAGCATCCTATAGCACAGGAGTGGCTATCAATTCCTCCGGGACTTTAGCGGGTCCGACTGGTGCAGTCTGAGTTGGGATCTCCTCCTCATGATCTGAAGCTCCACTAAGGGTGTTGCTGCTAGAGCATTATGCTGAGCTCTGCCTCTACCTTGGCCTCTGCCTCGGCATCTGGCTCAACCTCGGCCTCGGCCTTTACCCCTGGTATTGGCTGCAACAGCTAGCTCCGGCTCCTGTCCGGCTTTAGATGTTGTGCGTTTTCTCTATAGCTTATAGAAGATAAGTATAGAAGTCTCTGTACCGATCCTCCATATTCTACTAGGATTGTTCATGACTCGTGAGACCTAAGCAACTTAGTGCTCTGATACCAACTTGTCATGACCCGAAATCCCAACTTTGGGGTCGTGATGGTGCCTAATATCCACTTGCTAGTCAAGCAGACGTGAAATAAGCTATTAACCAATTTTAACAGTTAAAAATAAATAATAAAATTCAACAAGAAATAAATTCCAAATCTAACACAATACTAACATAAACTGCGTGATAATAACTGTTGCTCTCTATTTTACATGAGAAAAAACAAACTGCAACTTATAGTACTCTACAGGGTTACTAAAGTTTAGAGTTGCCACCTAATGTTTAAAGTACACCAAGACACCTATATAATACTATATAATGTACACTTCGACTATGGTCTATCAAACCGTTGAGATTCTGAGTAAGGGTTCAGGTTATCTCGAGGGCAAGGTGTTAGGCATCTCTCAAAATCCACAAAAAAATGTGGTTCCTACGGACTCGATTAAATAAGGGAGGGGAGGTTCAAAAGAATGATTAACTACGTCACAAAGGATTTATATCAAAGAGTAGTCAATACAATTGTCCCGTAATGAATAAATATTCAAAGCATGGCTATTTCATTTGTGGTAAAATATATACGACAAGTTATGCAAAGCAAATTACTAAATAAAATATTTTTTGGGATTTGATTGAAAGAATTGGGTTCAAAATAGAGTATAGAAGGAAACTTCGACTTATAATTAAAGCCAAGCAATTTACTTATATAGCATTAGTCTTGATTGAACACACATACAATAAAAGATGAAGAATTATCTTTGGATAGTTTTTATGTAATGAATAAAGTAAGAAGAGAGTTGATTAATATTTATAAGAATAACTGCAAAGTTCATTTAAATAGAGGATGATTAGCTATAGCAAGCAAATAATGGAATGTTTATATTCACGTGCACATGTAGTAAAAGTAAATGAATAAAGAGTATGAAATAATTTACGTTCTTTGAAATCTATGCACAAGACCTAAAAGAAGAATTTGGTATTTTTAGAGAATAAGTTAAGTGAAGAGAGGATAATGTTTGTACTTAGCTAAAGTATAAAACGTAATAAGGAACAATAATAACAAACAAGACAAGGTTAAATGATATATAAATGCTATGTCTTACACTTTAATTTAATAAATGAAGTATGAAAGAATTTCGTTTGAAAATGAATGAACTTGTACAAAAAGTTGTTTAAGGGATGAGAGTACAAGATAATATGTAGTGATAAGCGGAATATTTACAGATTGACTAAATGAATATTAATTAAAGAATACCCTTTGAAAGAATTTAGTTTATGTGCAAAAATTAACTATTTAAGTGGAAAGCTAAAAATGAAATTTACTCTAAATGATTGGTAAGAGTGGAAAAGAATAATCTTAATAGATCATGAACAAAACTAAAAGAATCAATTTGATAAATGGATTGAATATGGTATAGTATCAAAATGTTTGTGACATAGAAAATTATACCGTCAATACAAGAAGATATTCGCGCTAGAAAAATGAATTATCATTCAATGAGTAGCTAAAGACCATCTCTCGAGTCATGGTCTTGAAACACAAATTATATGAGTCAAGTCCAAATGACTACAAGGCCTAAGTCTCTGGAAGAAAAGCAAAACAATTCAATTTCAATGTCTTTAAAAATTATTTCTACTCAAAATGTGTTAGTTAAAGAATAATTTACACAGAGAGGTGTGAAAGGCATGCTAGTACAGCTTTAAGAAAATACGATAAAATGATTTATTTTTATTTTCATGAAAAAGAGGATGGCATGTTTTATTTTAGGTATACAACTAACTTAAATGATTATGTGTATGTTAATCCTAATTTATCGACCAAGTTTAATATACATATTTGGCAACCTAAGTGTTCATACAAATTATGTGAATTATCCAATGTACAATGTTACAAGTTAACCGGATTATTACTAAATGCAATTCACCCCAAGTATTTGGCAAATAGATAAACATCAAAGCGAGCAAGCAAATACGAATTTATCTACTACTTTACTTATACTTTACATTTTGGACACATCCAAGAATAAGAAGTGCGAAGCGGGGAGCTTTGAGGGGAATGTCTATTCGTCTTTCGGTGACGTGTAACGATTTGGCCGGTTGTTTTGAGAATTAGTGCCCCGATCCTCTATTAACTGCTTCCCCGTTATCTATTTCTGCTATTGTGACTTGCCGAGATAATTCATTTTAAGTTTCAGAGTATTTTGGGACACATAGACCCTAAATGAGAGCTTAAGTCTTAGAATTTGGACGATAGTCAGCACAGTATGAAGACGACTCCAGAATGGAGTTCCGTAAATTTCGTTAGCTCCGTTGGATGATTTTGGGCTTAGGAGTGTATCCGGATTGTGTTTTGGAGGCCTGTAACTTATCTAGGCTTGAAATGGGAAAAGTCGAATTTTTGGAGATTCGGACCAGTAGTGGATTTTTTTATATCGGGGTCGAAAGATTTCGGAAGTTGGAGTAGGTCATAATATTGATTATGACTTGTGTGCAAAATTTGGGATCAATCGGACATGGATTTATAGGTTTCGGCATCGGTAGTAGAAATTTGAAGTTTCAAGTTCTTTAAGTTTGAATTGGAGGGTGATTCGTAATTTTAACATTATTTGATTTGATTTGAGTGCTCGACTAAATTCGTATGATGTTTTAGGACTGGTTGGTATGTCTGGTTGAGGTCCCGGGGACCTACGGTGAGTTTCGGGTGCTTAACAGATTGGCTTGAGACTTATGCAAATTGTTGAAGTTGTTGCACCTGGTGTTTTCGCACCTGCGCACTTTGGGCCGCAGGTACGGAGCAGCAGAAGCGGCTCTGGAACCACAGAAGCAGAAATGGGAAGGAGGTCCTGGATCGCAGGTATAAGGGTAGTTCCGCATTTGCGATGCCCGTAGGTAGGAAAGAAGGAACCGCAGGAGCGGTCTGGAACCACAGAAGCGAACAAGGGTCCGCAGGTGTAACCTCTTGATCGCAGATGCAGACGAGGTGCTTTAAGTGAAAAGCCGCACCTGCGATGGAAATTCCGCAGGTGCTGGACCGCAGATGCGATCCTTGGCCCGCAAGTGCGATAATCGCTGGGCAGAAAAGGGAAGATTTGAGGGTTTGGAATTATTTTACAAAATTCGATTTAGAGTTTGGAGGAAGGAGATTTTTCTAGAGTTTTTTCAGAGAAAAACATTGGGTAACGATTCTTAATCCTATTTTATCATATTTTATTAATCCATAGTTGTTTTCTTCATTAAATTAATAAATTTGAGTGAGGAAATTGAGAAGTTAGGGGAAAAGTTACCCAACCAAAAACCTTAGATTTGAGTGGGATATAGGCGTCGGATTTGGATGATTTTTGAACGAGTAATCTCGTGAGTGAATGGGTGTTCTTATTTGGCAATTTTTACCCTATTCAAAGACGTGGCGCGAGGAGGATTTTTGGGCGTCTTCCTATTTTATTTTCTTATCCTTCAGTTCATTAGCTGAATTAGTTGTTTTTAGCTATATTTACGTTATGTAATTGATTTGGTTAGATTTGGGCCATTCGGAGCCGGATATTGTACTCTTTGGTATATGAGCGCCGTGTACGTGAGGTGACGAGTACGTACACGGACTATTTGTTGAAAAATCCCGTTTTCATTAAGTAAATATATGTTTTCCTTTAATTGAGCAACACTAGTGTATGTAACTCTCCTATGTAGTTTAGGAAATCATGCCTACGTGACTTAATTGCCTTAGCTGACTATTTGAACTCTGTGCAGCATGTCTTAGTGAGATTTACTGTTCTTCCTTGACTCGTACTTATCTTAATAATCCTAAATCGGGAGTCCTTCTATACAGGATTCCTCCGCTGTGAAAGAAGTTGTTGGACAATCTCCGAAGTGTGAGTTTCTGAGTAGGATTTGCAAGCTCTGGGTACTCTCCTTTTGCCAAATATTCCTTGATATCATGAAACCAAGGCTTTCCATCTGCCTCCTCTTCAACACGGGCACAGTAAGCTAGCTGATCATGTATTTTCACTGGAATGGGATCAATGAAATTCTTGTGTGGATGTTGTATCATAGATGATAGGGGTAGCCAATGCATCGGCAAACTCATTTTTGATTATGGGAACATGCTGTATTTCCGTGTTCATGAAACTCTTTCTCGGTTCCTATACATGATGCAGATACGGGAGTATCTTGGAGTTCTTGGTCGCCCATTCTTCTCGTACCTGATGTATAAGTAAGTCTAAATCTCCAGTCACTAGCAGCTCTTAGATGTTCATGTCAATGACCATTTTGAGTCCTAAGATGCATGCTTCATACTCAACCATATTGGTGGTGCAGCGGAACTTGAGTTTGGTAGACACCGGATAATGCTGACCGGTTTTTGATATTAGAACTGCTCCTATGCCAACTCCTTTGAAGTTTGATGCTCCATCGAAGAACATTCCCCAACCATCATAGGATTCCGCAATGTCTTCTCCTATGAATAATACCTCTTCATCGGGAAAATACGTTTTCAGGAGTTCATATCCTCCATCCACGGGGTTTTCAGCAAGGTGGTCTGCCAGTGCCTATTCCTTGATCACTTTCTGAGTTACGTAAACAATGTCGAATTCACTCAACAGGATTTTGCACTTGGCTAACTTGACGGTGGGCATGGGCTTTTAAAAGATGTACTTCAAGGGATCCATTCTCGATATGAGATATGCAGTATAGGCGTAGAAGTAATGTCTCAGCTTCTGAGCTACCCAAGTCAAAGCACAACATGTGCATTCTAATAGATAATACAGGGCCTCGTATGGGTGAAATTCTTACTTAGATAATAAATGGCTTGCTCCTTCTTCCCAGTTTCATCGTGCTGCCCCAAAACGCAGCCGAAAGCTCCATCTAACACTGCAAGGTAGAGTAATAAAGGTCTACCTGACTCGGGCGGGACTATGACCAGTGGCGTTGACAGATACTAATTGATTTTGTCGAAGGCTTTTTGGCAGTCCTCGGTCCGTTTGGTAGCGGCATCTTTCTTTAACATCTTAAAGATGGGCTCATAGATAACTATAGATTGTGCTATGAATCAACTGATATAGTTAATCCTTCCCAAGAAATGTATCATATCCTTCTTGTTCTTTGGCAGTGGTATTTCTTGAATGGCTTTGACTTTCGATAGATCCAGTTCTATTCCTCGGCGGCTCACAATAAACCCAAGCAATTTCCTAGCAGGGACCCCAAATGCGCACTTTGCAAGGTTTAGTTTTAGGTTGTATCTCCGCAGTCTATTGAAGAACTTCCTCAGATCTTCTATGTGGTTAGTGGCTTTCTTGGACTTTATAATAACATCATCCAAATATACCTCTATCTCCTTGTGTATCATATCATGGAAAATGGTAGTGATGGCCCTCATGTAGGTGGCCCCTGCATTCTTCAGGCCGAATGGCATCATCTTGTAACAGTACACTCCCCACGGCGTAATGAAAGATGTTTTCTCAGCATCTTCCTCATCCATCCAAATTTGATGATAACCAGCGAAGCAATCTACGAATGATTGTAGTTCAAGCTTGGCGCAATTGTCAATTAGGATGTGTATATTTTGTAAAGGGAAGTTGTCTTTCGGGCTGGCTCGATTGAGATCCTGGTAGTCGACACAGACTCTGACCTTCCCATCCTTTTTTTGGCACACAATGTTGGCTAACCATGTCGGGTATTCTACTACCCTGAGAATCTTAGCTTTAATCTGCTTGTTGACTTCTTCCTTGATTTTCAAACTCATGTCAGGCTTGAACTTTCTGAGCTTTTGCTTTACCGATGGACACATTGGATCGGTTGGCAGTTTGTGAGCCATAATAGACGTACTCAAACCAGTCATGTCATCATACGATCAGGCGAATATGTCCTCATACTGCTTTAGAAATTCTGTGTATTGTTTCTTCTCTAATGGCTATAGGTGGATGCTAATTCGTGTTTCCTTGACAATTTTTGCATCCCCCAAGGTGACAATTTTGGTCTCGTCCAGGTTGGATTTAGGTCTGTTCTCAAAGTTTTCAACTTCTTTGACAATCTCGTCAGGTATGTCATCTTTCTCTAAATCAATCTCCATTTGTTGTGTTGTTTCATTGCATGTCACAGTTATTGGTTCATCAAGATAAGTAATAGTAATATTGCATTGGCAAAGTAAGGAGGATAAAGGATAACAATAAATATTAATTCATAAGAAAAAATCAAAAATTCTTTTGATAAATTGAATACTATTTTCGACATTCAAGATCTTATTACGGGAATGGAAAAAATGCAAAAAGAAAATCATTTAGTAAAAAACAGTGAATAATGCTTGTTTTAGCCTTGCTACCCCGAGGCCCGTCGGCTTTGGTTGTCTTGATGGTCCAATTCTTGAGATGTGCTCCTCTGCTCACAGCCTGTATGGAAGGGCCTTCCTCCCCTCCTCCTCAGGAATAACGCAATAGTACATATCATTGTCCTCTAAAAACAAGTTCTTCACTGTTGCAAGTGCTTCATCTTCATCTGATCCATAAATAATGTTGGCCTGTTGCAAGGTCTGCTCCAGACGTGATATTGGCTGCTCTAGTGGATAGTAAGGACCGCGCCATGGTGGCGACCAATTATTGAATTCTTCCCAGGTGTATTCATTTCCCAAACTGAAGGTAGTGCTATAATTCTTGAGTTTTACGGGTTTAGAGATTCCTTGGAGGTTCTTGCCGAGCCTTCTGCCAGGTTCGTACCCACTCCAACTCAGTATACTCTCGATTTTGCTATCCCACCATTTATCTTTATCGATAGAATTGACTCGCTCAATGTGGTGGTAAGTTTTTCCACCCAGCTTCCTTCTTCCCTCGATTGCCGGAATGGTCTGGCGACTATATATAGGGTTGCTACTGTCGCCGTGAATGATCACTTCATGGTGATTCCATTCGAACTTTACTTCCTGATGCAACATTGATGCTATGGCCCCAGCAGCATGAATCCATAGCCGTCCCAACAGCAAGTTGTAAGACGCTGGTACATCTATTACCAAGAAATCAACCTCTTACCAGGTTGATCCCATCTGCAAGCATAAAATAATCTCACCAATGGTGGACCTCTGAGAACCATCAAAAAATTTCACATTGATTGCTCCATCCTTTATCTCATGAAGCCCTTTATCCAACTTCTTGAGTGTTAAGACTGGAACCTCCATCGATCAAGATTCTGGTGATGAAATAATCTTTGCATTGCACTGTGATATGCAATGCTTTATTATGCCCCGGCCCTTCAGGTAGCAGCTCGTCCTCATATAAGGTGATCTTATGGCTTTCCATCACTTGTCCTACCATATTAGCCACTTCCCTGCTAGTGATGTTACTTGGTACGTACGCTTCATTTAGCACCTTTAACAAAGCATTCTTATGCGTCTTAGAATTTTGCAGCAAAGAGAGAATGGATATTTATGTTGGCGTCTTGTTTAACCGGTCGATGACCGAATATTCTTTGGCTTGTATTTTCCTCCAAAGGTCGTCCGGACCTGTCTCAATTTGGGGTGGCCGATTTGAGGCCTTCTTGCTTGATTCAGCCAGATGTTCAGGGGTAGAGACTCTACCAGTTCTTGTCATACCCTGTGCTGCGATTATTTCTGCAATCCTAACCTTGCCCTTCCTTCTCGCCTTGGCTGTATATTCCCAGGGTACAACATTTGTATAGAATAATGGCATGGTAGACATCGCCACAGGAATCAGCGCGGCTATCCTCACTTCGAATGGAACATGTGCCTTGGATGGCAAGAATACAACCTCAAATGATGCGGTGCATTTGCCGGAGACTCGAATTCAACCTCAATTGATACCAGTGTCTTTGCGGATGGTGCTGCTTCAAACTCAAGAGGTACAGAGATATCACCTCAGTGTCATCAAATGGTTGGATCTGGACTATGATTGGATTGAGAGTAATTGTTGGTTTCTTTGGGTCATCACCTTTTGTGATCAACCCGATTGACCCCTCGGGATCCCAGTCATCTTCTACTTCAATCATGTGGATACCTCCACCCTTATGGTCTGGCAGAGGGTTATTGCGGACGTTTGGAGCGGGCTCCTTTCCCACAATCATCTTGTTATCAATAAAAGATTGTATCTTGTCTTTCAAGGAGCGGCACTCATCGATGGCGTACCTTTCATGACGGAGTGGTATGCACATGATTTGTTTGGGTTAACCTACTAAGAAGGATTCTCAGGGGTTGCAGTAGGGATGGTGACATAACCAGCAGCTTTGAGTCTCTCATACAGTTGGTCGATGGGTTTAGCGATGGTTGTATATTGTTTTGGAGGTCTGCGATAAAAATTAGGTCGAGGTCTAGGGAAGTTTTAGCATGCAGAGGGTGATTAATAATTGGAGGATTGAGCATTATAAGTTTGGTAGAAATGAGCGGGTTGGGAGTATCTGGGCGAAGTAGGTTGGTATGTAGGAGGTGGAGATGCTTGATAAGTAGGTGGTGGAGCTTGGTATGAGGGTGAGAGTGCTTTGTAATTTGGGGTTGGCTGGTATGTGAGTGGAGGTGTTGGGTAAGTTTGGTATTTGAGGGGAGATTTGGTCCTCTGTGCAACCATCACGGCCCCTACGTCCCTTTTCTTGGACATACTACCGAACTGTAAAGTCTTATTCGTAGCTTTCAAGGCTTCGAAGTTTGTAACCATACAACTTTTAATATCTCCTTCAATTCTTTCACCCAGTTTGATAATGTCGGAGAACTTGTGGTTCTCAATCCTCATTAGCCGTTCATAGTACTGTAAGTCCTGAGCCCGGATAAAGAACTTGTTCATTTGCTCCTCTTCTAAGGTGGGTCTGACCTTAGCAGCTTTGAAACTCCAGCGAATAGCATACTCGCGAAATTTCTCCATGGGCTTCTTCTTCAAATTTTGGATATAAAACACGTCTGGTGCATTCTTTGCATTAAACCTGAATCTATCCAAAAAGTCTGATGCCATGCCTACCCGGCTTGACCACTTCTTGGGATCTTGGCTGATGTACCAGGATAATGTATCTCCTTTCAAACTCCTTATGAATAGCTTCATGCGGATCCTTTAATCCTTCCCTACTCCAACCAGCTTGTCGCAATATGTCCTCGGATGGACCCTTGGATCACCCGTACCATCAAACATTTCGAACTTAGAAGGTTTGTACCCCTCAGGCAGTTTGACATGAGGCTGTATGCAAAGGTCGTCATAGTTCAGTCCATCGATTCCTTTGCTTCCCTCATTGCCCTGAATCCAGCTGGTCAATTTCTTAAGTTCCTCCGCCAAGTTCTGATAAGCATATCCTTTTCATTGGACTCAGGTGTACATGAGATAGGTTGGATGGAGTGTGGCATGGTCTTCACGTAGATAGGAGTGTTATGGTGGCCTTGTGTATGGGTGTGGAAATGGTAATTTGTGGAGTTCTATGGTTCTGGGATGAGTAGTGGAGTGTTGTTTGGGGTATGGCAAGTATTACATTGGTTTTTTGGTGGAGCAGCGTGATGGTGAGGGGTGGGATGATTCTTTTGTTTCGGGATATTTTGAGGAGGTGTAGGGTTTTGAGCGTTGGGGAAGTTGATATCTGGGGTGTTGAGGGAAAATGACAGGTTTGCCAGATTTCGAACCTGATCGAGCTCTTCCTGGAATTTCAACAGTTTCTGTTCAAGTTGTGACACATTCTCGTTAGGAACTCGAATACCCTGGCCATCAGTGGCCTCTACCCGTTCAGCGGTGTTCTCCTTCATGATGTTGCTTAAATCTTCCATTTTGCTTTTGGTCTTGCCTTTAATGGGACTAAGAGGAGGAGTGGGTGGAGGGCCCCTGGATCTTGTGAAATAAGATGAAGATGCCAGAGTGCACGAACTAACTTTTGGGGAGGGGAATAATAAAAAAATAAAAATAAAAATAAAACAAAAGGTAACCAAGACAGTGAGGGTTATAAAAAGTATTGCAATATTTAAACATAAAGTGCGGGAATGTAAAGCGTGTCCTAATTTGGGGACCTCTTTGTGCCCGAGGTAGCCCTAGCAACAAATTGATTCGGAGAACTTAGAATGTTAAATGCCTCTTTTTGTTGATAAAGATAGGTGAATCCCAAAACGGCACTAAGTAAGCTTGAAATAAAAGTCACTAATGGCTATTGGCCTTATTACATTCAAAGAGCGAAAAAGCAAATTCCTATCTATTTGGTCCCAGAAGGACCTTCCCCAGATTCGACATCCTTGGCTCCATCGAATAGCTTCCCTAATTCGTGAAGTCCCAGCAACATGTATGCTCTGGCTAGATGTCCACATTCGATCCCTTCAGCCTTTTGACAGTCTTCGACCCTTTTGAGAAATTTCCCCTCTAGTTCTACTATTCCTTGCTCCAAGTACCCTAGCTTTTTGTTGGCACTGATAACCATGTCTTTCCATTCCTCAATCAGCTTCTAGTTGGATTCTTGTATCTCGCAGTGTTCGCTCTCGCATTCACGGATCCTTTTGCGTAGCTGGTTGTACATGACTTGCTCCTCGACCTTTTCATCTATAATTCTGTGACCTCGAACGAACCCTGGCCGGCCCAGACCATCCCAATTGTCTTCCAACCAACCTGAATATAAAAGAGTACAACTTGCATGATATCTGTCTGGCTCGATGGTGTCTTTCCTCATTACGATCTTGTAGTGCCACATGTGTTGGGCTTGGCACTTGTAGGGACTATCATTATTTTGGATGTCAGCTCGGAAATGGCTTATCTTGTCGACCCTGGGTATGACTTGCTTCCTACCTGCTTGCCTCATAACTCTAAGTGGGATGTAAGGATATGTTCCTCTTAGACCAATCGGTATTAGGACATGTGTATATCTGGATCGGGCGATGAACTCCTCTGTCGGAAACCACTCGAACATCCATTTAACCTGTTCTTTAGTTAGATTATCAAAGAGCTCAACCCGTCATTTGGAATTCTCAGGCTGAGAGAACATGTCGGTGATGTAATTCATTAGCTTTGGATCGTAGAATGTGATGTGATCATCCCAGACCCTCCGTTGAATTTCTTGTCGGTATTTGCTCTTTTGGAGATGTTCCATGAGCCAAAGCTGAAGTAGTAGATTGTAGCTTTCAAAGTGTCTCGCTCCTCGTTGACACTTCTCTAGGGCTCGGTATATGTCTGCGATGATCATGGGCACAATGCTAAATCTCTCCCAAACAATCCCCTCCATTAGGGTCTTGGTTACCATAGCCATCCTAGTATGGATTCTCCCTTTCTTCATTGGAAATACGATCAAACCCAGGAAGCAAAACATGAAGACGAAAACCCTACGATGGATATGTCCCAAGGACGTGATGGCATACTCGTCATGGTAGGTGCAGTATGATTTTCTATGACCATACCTTTCATACAGGTAGTCAAAAGGGATGTACAATTCCTTCAGGCATACCAATTCTGGATCTTCTTCAAACCCATCATTTTAAGGAAACCCTTGCCTGTGCAGTTCTCAGGCATCAGCAAACCCGGAGTTTCCCACACTAGACCAGCCGGTCCTTCCTATCTCCTCTAGCAAAGGCGTCATGTCGATGTCACCAAAGCAGAACAC
Organism: Nicotiana tabacum; assembly: GCF_000715075.1. Taxonomy (NCBI): domain Eukaryota; kingdom Viridiplantae; phylum Streptophyta; class Magnoliopsida; order Solanales; family Solanaceae; genus Nicotiana; species Nicotiana tabacum. Next base: position 67,414,569 of record NC_134086.1, on the reverse strand, counting down.
GACCCTTTTACAATCCCAAAACAAGGTAGCAACTTCTATTATCATGTTGTTAGGCTGGATCTCCAGGAGAGATGGTGGATTGCCCAGATATTTTCTTATGATGGTTTTGTCACTGGAATGTAAATCTTCCCACCAACTTAGCAATCATGGGTGGATGTTGGTGACCATGCCAAATTTGGGGAGTGTCATGCCCCCTTTTTTCCTCTTCGCATCGGATAATCGGGTTTATGACATTATGGGTATAATACAACTCATTCCTTTTGGTAACTGGGTTTTGCCGTTGAAGAGTCGCCACCTAATGATTTAAAGTTCATTATGACACCTATAGGGTTCATTTCTATGTTTACTTGATAACCCGAGATAGGGTAAGGGCTTGAAATTATCCTAAGGGGAAGGTGTTAGGCACCCTCACGATCCACTAGTGTGGTTCCCGACAAGATAGTTTTGTGAATTTGTACAGTTAGCAAATAAACAAGTATAGGCTCAAATAATAGAAGATTTAGGTTAAACACTTAAGAGTTTGAAAGAACAATTAAAGGCGAACTTTGGAAAAAAGGAATCACATTTTTACAGATACTTGGGAATATAAAAGGAAAGGAAAAGGGGATGGGATCCTAGGTTTATTTATAATATGGATCACATCAATGCGATATCCGGTATAACACTCCTCAGAAGAGGGGATACACGTGGTACTAGCACACCGGTCATCATATCGATATCTACCCTTCCACCCCGTCAAGGTATTAAAGTGCGGATTGGTCTCAAGTACTATTGCATGCTATTACTCGTCCCACTACTATCAGTCCCGGAGGAACTTAGGACTACTATTTTTAAAGGGGAGGGATATTAGGCTGAATTTTAGGTTTAAAAGGTGAAAAAGCTAAGGCGACATACAAAAAGAACACATAGGACTGCATATTAGGGGAAACATGTAAACAACTAAAAGGCTCATGTATACCTCCTCAAACAAATCACATAAATAGCATGACTTAAACACAGTTAGGGTATGAATTGAAAGTGCTAAGGCAAGGAGAATTTTAATTATTGAGGCAGACCAGTTTATTACATAACTCAGATAAGAAGTCCGAATCAGGCCTGCCTACTAGTTGTAGCAGTTACTGATTAACAAAGGCAAATTCAGTTTTTATTGTCGTAATCACCTATAGCTCGCCTAAGTGTTTGGGTGAGATCCTATAAACATGATATCTATTGCTGATTCAGAATGTAGTAAAGTAGTAACAGTTCTACAACAAACGATTTGAGATCCTATAGACATGTTTTCTAAACCGCGTTGAATAAAGGAGTATGGCTGTTTAAAACTAATTCAGAACAATGCGAGTTAGGCTGATTTTAAACTAGACTGGTTTCAGATTTTATAGATGTTGATATCTATTATTGCTAATTTTAATTCCTATAGACATGATATCTAGTCGAACGTGAAATGAAGCATGCAACATTTTTACTTGAATCCTATAGGCATGATTTCTATAACGGTACTGATTTTAATGATGTCGGATTGTAACCGCTTAGATCCTAAGAGCATGGTGTCTAATTGTGGTAATAAACATGCAGAATAGAAGACAAACCCTATAGGCATGTTATCTAAATGTGGAGTTAGAAATGCAGAATTTTAAAGAAAACAAATCTTATAGATATGTTATCTAAATGCAGAGTTAAACATGCAGAATTTAAAACAACAGATCTTATAGGCATGTTATCTACCCTAAGCATGCATAATTACCCAGCCTTTTTCACTAGTCAACCCCAATGTTTATTATAAATTATTACAAACTGAATAATGAATTGCATCAGAAAAGTGTAAAAGAAGAAGTTACAACCAGAGGAAGCCTGTTTCTTGAATTCCTCTCTAAGTTATGGAATAAACCACCTCATATGCCATTTGTTCCAAAGCCTTTCTCAGACTTGAGTGTGTCAAAGTTCCGTAAGGGTCTCAAGGGACCTCGGGCAGTGCTTACACCCAAGTTTGCATAACCAGATAGAGATGGGTGTAGTGTAGAAGGGTAAGCCCGTATGTATCCAAGTTTAGAGGGAGCTCATGGGTCCTAAGGCAAGGCTCACACAAGAGGGGCAGAACCTAAGTCTAAAAGTATAGTGGAAGTGCAGGAGCAAAGGTTTTGTTTAAAACTGGGTTGAGAATAGTAAGGTGTAAGGGTAATTTGAAAATAGTAATAGTAAAGCTAACACTACACAGAATCAGTATTTGTATACAAAGGGGTCAAGGGTTTGGGAATACATTGCAGGGAGCATATGACCCTAAGAGGGGTCAGGTTTGGACATGCACAGCAATAGTTGGTGCTGGCATGCCCATAAACCAGCCGGAGAACACAACACATAGAGGGGATATGAAGCATATGACCCTAGGGAGGGTTAGGTTTGGGTCATGCATAGCAATGTCTAATGCTGACATGCACTCAAACCAACCAAAGAACACAAACACATAGGGGATATGGGGGTTTAGGATTCATAAGTCATAATAAGTGACTAACAGAGTTCATACATAAGAAAAATATGTTAATTCAGAAGAGGAAGGGCTAGATTACACCATGCTTGGTAATGTAACTGGATTAAACACAAGCATGAAACAGGCAAGAGTGAAGGAAATAGTAAAGAAACATGTTGTTGTTGATGCTGGAAGATTAATTAGAACATACCAGTAAAGAGGCAAATGCAGAAAGAAAAGTAAGCAAATTTTCACAGTCTAGTCTTGGCTTTCAGCCGGCTAGACAAGGTAGCAACACAAGTAGTAACAGAGAAAAGAGAGAGAGCTTTCAGTGAAGTGTATGTTCTAAACTCAAGTGGTTCGTGTCTGTTCGAAAGAAGATAAAGTGCATGGTATTTATAGCTTCTAAAAACGAGTGAGAAGTAAGGTAACAAGTAAAGTTTTAATACAAATATAGAAATAATAAACATTCATAATCAATTACACAAGTGACTCCTTTTAATTAGGAGTCATTGTTTAACGAGTAATGATAGATTCAAAATAAGGAAAGAAGATCAATTTAGAGACAAACTGAGTATTACCATAAAAGGAGTAGTAAAAACATTAAGTAAGTAATCAAGTCTAAGTATAGAAATATGATTATTTTAGGAAAAGATTCAGTAAGCCAAAATAAGGAAAAGAATCAATTAACTTTAACAGTAATTAGATTTCATAAAAGAAAGTTTTTGAAATCAGTCCCACTATTGAGATCAATCAAATAAGAAACATGCTTCTGCACTTCAGTATATAAATAAAGTGAACAGGGTCATCAGACATGCGAGACCAAGCACATTGGCAAAAGAGATAATCACAATCATGTAGTAGTGCCATAAATAAGCTAGGTTTCAGTAGTAAAGCAAATATTAGAAACATAGGTCAAGTCACATTGAATCAATAGTGAAGAAAATAGAGTATCATAAACCTGCAAAGGTCTCACAGTAGTAGGTAAAGAAACCTTTTGAAAAGTTAGGGTTTTCGACAAAAGTTGAGTTGGAAAGATAGTAAAACTCAGAATCAGACGAGTCACATAAGGAAAAGAAAGTCTAAAACAAAAGCTTTTATTAGAGTCAAGTACACAAACAAACAATTTCAGCCCCAAAGACCTAGGGCTTTTCAACAACAATCGAGTTTTAAAATGGTAACACAAATAAATCAAACAAGAATGAGGAACTTAATTAAACAAGTATACACTTAAACAAACAACTTCAGGATTCGAGTGACACCCAAAAGAAATTATGGTTTTCAACATGCTGACTCAAGTAGAAGAAAAGCATAACAAGCAGTTCGAACATAGTAAAGTCATAAACAACATCGAGAATTAGAGAAAATATTTTTGAAATAACTTAAAGGACAACCCCAATAAGAACAAGAAGAGTCGTTATGAAAACAACATTGAAGAACCATCAGGAAAAATGCTTAAACATGGTAAGCACATATCCAATGTAGATCAGAAAGAAATCGAAAGATCTTAGAGATTAGGGTTTCAGAAAACCCATAAGAAAATGAGAAAGATCTCGAAAGTTAACGATCTAACCAGAAAATGCCAAGGACCTGCCTTGGAAGGCCATGGATGGCCAGGAAAGGTCGTGGATGGTCGGAGAAAGGCCATGAACACCAGTCGAGCAAGGACTGGATCAAACGCCTTCAATGTCTGGTCGTGAAACCATAGAACCAAATACATAGAAGCCATGGAAGGCTGGTACATGTCTCAAATGACCACAGAAGGCCATGGGTTAGGTAAGTATTAGGGTAGATTAGGGTGTAGTTTAATGGCGGCGGCTAGGGTTTGTAGGAGTTTCAGAGAGTTTTGAGAGAGAATAGGGATTCAAAGGCGGCAATAGGTGAGAAATGAATTAGGTTTGGGGGTCTTTTGGGTTTAATTAGGAAAGAGCAGTCGGTGGCCGTTGATCTAAATTATCAACGGCTGGGAATAAAGGGGTTAGGTGGGGATCCAGGTTGGGTCTTGTGAATTGGGTTAGGGGTTCGGGTTTGAGTTACAATTGGGTTGGGTAATTGGGTCTTGATTTGGGCTCAATTTTAGGCTATAATTGAAATAAAATTTGGCTATATTTTAAATAGCCATTTTTTCCATTTATTTTATAAACAAATAGCAAATTATTTTCTGAAAATAAATTGAAAGTACTAAAATGTTTTATAACATATAATTATCAATTTAAAAATACTAGACTTAATTTTTATAAATATAAACGCAATTAAATCTTAAAAGAGGCTAATATTGCAATTATATGCAATTTAGCTTTAAAAATACTAAATAAATTTGTAAAAAATATGTAAAATTCATTTTGGATAAATTTTAACATAAATATTAATGTCCAATAAATGAATTATCAAAAATAAAATTTTAGAAATAATTATTGGGGTTTTATGGATAAAATAGGGAAATAAAATGATTTAAAAACCTCTAAAAATTAAGGAAAAAATACTAAAATATTTGTACATACTTCTATATGCATACATATTCTATTTTGAAGGTATTTGCATATTGAAAAATATATAGGGAAAAATTGGGTATCAACAGCTGCCTCTCTTTACCCGGGAAGGATGAAAGAGTTGTCCGGTAAAGATATGATGACCAATTTTGACCGAACGAAACGGTTCGAAGAAGTTAGGTCGTGCCCTAGATTTTGAGCTGCCTATATATCACTAGTTTTACAAGAATCAGGCCATATGTAGTTAAGGATCCGTCGGCAGAGTGGGCGGCTTGCGAGAATGGTTAAGGTTTGATATGGCTACGGGAACTGGAGCAGGCTTGCTCCTGCCGGGATGGTTGTTGCTTCCGGTGTACCCACAATTAAAAACAATACAAGCATATATTGTGCATGAATTTAAACATGATGCAAGTTCCCGTCAGACCATGAATGTTGTCTTTGGATAGTTAGGATGATGTCCTTTAGACCATGATGTCTTGGGCCATGAAGCGTGCAACAAGGATTCGCAGGCCATGAAATGATGTTGTCGGACCATGATGCCTTTGAATAATAATATGCAAAAGATTAAAAAGGGATCCTCAGGCCATGACATTTTGTTCTCGGGCTATGGAAATGGTGCCTCTGAACGATGATGCCTCGGATAATTTGGCGATCTTTCAGCCCATGAGATGCAGTATGTGGCGATCTTTCAGCCCATGAAATACAGTATGAGGTGATCTTTCAGTCGTGCGGATGCAATATGAGGCGATTTTTTAGCCATGCAGAGGCAGTATGAGGCGATCTTTCAGCCATGCATATGTAGTATGAGGTGATCTTTTATCCATGCATGTAGTATGAGGCGATCTTTCAGCCATGCAATGCAATATGAGGCGATCTTTCAGCCATACAGATGTAGCATAAGGCGATCTTTTAGCCATGCGGATGCAGTATGAGGCTATCTTTCAGCCATGCTGATGCAGTATCAGGCGATCTTTCAGCCATGCAAATGCAATATGAGGCGATCTTCCAGCCATGCAGATGTAGTATCAGGCGATCTTTCAGCCATGCGGATGCAGTATCAGGCAATCTTTTAGCCATGCAGATGCATTATGAGGCGATCTTTCAGCCCATGAGATGCAGATGGAGGTAGAGCTTAACCTCGAAAGGCAGAATGGTAGTCTTATGCAATGCAGAATTGTAGATGGAGACATCGTTTAGTCTCGGAAGGCAGAATGGTAGTCTTTTGCAATGTAGAAATGCATATGGAGATAGAATTTAGTCTCAGAAGGTAGAATGGTAGCCTTATGCAATGCAAAAATGCATATGGAGATAGTGTTTAGTCTCGGAAGGTAGAATGGTAGCCTTATGCAAAGCAAAAATGCAGATGTAGACATCGTTTAGTCTTGGAAGGCAGAATAGTAGCCTTATACAATGCAGAAATTTAGACGGAGACAGTGTTTAGTCTTAGAAAGCAGAATGGTAGCCTTATGCAAGAAATAAAATGGTAAATAGTGATAGAGCTTTCTTAGCTGATAGAAGATTGCGATATTGTGACTGTTGGGGACATTGTGACACATGAATGTCATTGGTGTGTGTGGATAGCAAATGTTGGTAAGTGCAACGGTTCCGAGAGTTGTATTCCCGAACAATGTTTGTCTCGTAAGTGTATAGTATGCTTGAAGATTTCGTAATCCAAGTGCCTGCATCCAAAGAAAACCGTGAGTTTTGTAAAGAGAGGTTAGTTCGCATCCCTGTTGGCCTTTGCTTGACCTACTCGTCTCTAATATGGTGATATTGTATGTATTATTAGGGTAGCATTGCAATTTCAGTAATATGCATGATTTTAAGAAATATGATATAATAATTTTTTACATGAACCGACGATTATGACGTGGTTCGGGACATTGCAACATCTCTTGCTAAGGAATTTTGAGGGTGCCCCTCAAAATTCTACCCCAGTTTAATGGGTTGATGCTTCTGGCTATTGCTTGCGACGATCAGCTGAAATTACTTCAGAGTTTTGAGGTTCCTCCTCAAAATTCTGCCGTAGTTTCCAATTGCATGGGAAATGAAAATTTTATTGAATTGTGACCGAACCCATAGGGCTGCCTATGTATCCCCTCTTAAACGGGAATCAGGTCAGGCGTAGTTCAAATTACATCATATAAAGGAAGCATAAAGATTACACATAGTAGCGCTTGACTGCATCTGCATTGATTGGTTTTGGCCAGACTTCTCCGTCCATTTCTGCATGTATGAGGGCTCCTCCTATCAGAACCCGGTGGACCATGTATGAACCCTGCCAGTTGGGAGAGAATTTCCCCTTGGCTTCATCTTGAGGCGGAAAAACTTTCTTTAACACCAGCTGCCCCGGTGTGAACTGTCTCGGCTTGACTCTCTTGTTGAAGGCTCTGGTCATTCTGTTCTGATAGATCTGACCATGGAAGACTGCATTCATTCTCTTTCCGGCTATAAGGGCTAGTTGCGCATAATGACTTTTTACCCATTCTGCATCATCGAGCTCAGCTTCCTGTATGATCCTTAGGGATGGAATTTCTACCATGGCAGGAATGACTGCCTCTGTACCATAAACTAGCATATAGGGGGTTGCCCCAGTTGATGTGCGGACTGTGTGGGTTGATACCCCAATAGAACAAATGATAATTTCTCGTGCCACTGTTATTGCTTCTCTATCATTTTCCTCAATATCTTCTTGATATTCTTGTTGGCTGCCTCTACAGCTCCATTCACCTACGCCCTATAGGCTGTGGAATTCTTGTGTTTGATCTTGAAGGTTTCACACATAGCTTTCATCAAGTCACTGTTGAGGTTGGAGCCATTATCAGTGTTGATCGACTCTGGAACCTCGAATACACAAACAATGTGGTCGCGGACAAAGTCTGCCACGACATACTTAGTTAATAATCTGTAAGATGCTACTTCAACCCATTTGTTGAAATAGTCGATTGCTACTAGGATAAACCTGTGCCCGTAGGAAGTGGCACGCTCGATTGGTCCAAGAACATCCATTCCCTAGGCAGCGAAAGGCCATGGCGAGCTTGTTGCATTTAGCTCATTCGGAGGTACCTTTATCATGTCTGCATGTATCTAACAATGGTGGAATTTTTGGACATACTGGATGCAGTCTGTTACCATAGTCATCCAAAAGTAACCAGCTCGGAGTATCTTCTTTGCTAAGACAAAACCATCATATGCGGACCGCAGGTCCCAACATGAATTTCTTCTAATAACCTGGATGCTTTCTTTGCGTCGACACACCTTAATAATCCCAAATCAGGAGTCCTTCTATACAAGATTCCTCTTCTATGAAAGAAATTGTTGGATAGTCTCCGAAGTGTGCATTTCGGAGTAGGGTTTTCAAGTTATGGGTACTCTCCTTTTGCCAAATATTCCTTGATATCATGAAACCAAGGCTTTCCGTTTGCTTCTTCTTCAACGTGGGCATAATAAGTTGGCTGATCATGGATCTTTACTGGGATTGGGTCAATGAAATTCTTTTCTAGATGCTATATCATAGACGACAAGGTAGCCAATCCATCAGCGAACTCATTCTTGACTTTAGCAACATGCTGGAACTCCGACCTCGTGAACCTCTTTCTTATTTTCTGTACATGATGCAAATATGGGAGTATCTTAGAGTTCTTGGTTGCCCATTCTTCATGCACCTAATGTATGAGTAGGTCTGAATCTCCAATCACTAGCAACTCTTGAACGTTCATGTCAATGGCCATCTTGAGCCCTAAGATGCAGGCTTCGTACTCGGACATGCTGTTGGTGCAGGGGAACTTGAGTTTGGCAGACACCGGATATTGCTAACCTGTTTTTGATACTAGGACTGCTCCTATGCCAACTCCTTTAAAGTTTGCCGCTCCATCAAAAAACATTCTCCAACCATTATACGATTCTACAATATCTTCTCCTATGAAGGATACCTCTTTGTCAGGAAAATACGTTTTCAGGGGTTCGTATTCTCCATCCACGGGATTCTCAGCAATGTGGTCTACTAGTGCTTGTCCCTTGATCACTTTCTGAGTTATGTACACAATGTCGAACTCACTCAACAGGATTTGCCACTTGGCTAGCATGCCAGTAGGCAAAGATCCTATGAAAAATAAGATGAACTCAAACAACCCCCCCCCCCCCCCCAAATTGGTATCAGAGCTATGAAAAATAAACATTTATATTAAGAAGCAAATCATGAAAAATAACACTGATATTAATAGTACAAACCCGCAAAACAGTGAAACAATCAAAATAACTAAGAAATCGCAGAAAATTAGGAAGAAACTAAAGAAACTATATATAGAATATGAATACTTAAGTATCACAAAAATAAACAAAGCTAGGCTGTCCAAATTAATCGATATAATATCTAAAACAGAATATAAATATGTTTGTTATCTAAAGGATAAAAGATGAATAAAGAAGAATTCGCATTAGAAGAGAAAACATATGAGAATCCAGAAGGATTAAAAATAACAATAATATTTTCTAACTTAGGAAGAAGATATAAAAAAATAGGAAATAACCTAAACTTAATGTTAGAAAAAGAAACTGTAAAACTAGAGGATAGTTTAACCGCCATGGTTAGAATAACAAAAGAAAACGAAGAAATAGATAGAAAACGAGAGATTAAAGAAATACAACAGCAAGCTAAAGAAAAAATACAACAGATAGAGGAAGTAAAAAACACTAAAATAACAGAATTAGAAAAAGAATTAGAAATGCTAAAACAGATGTATGCAAATAAACTAAAAGAAAAGGAAAAACGTAAAGAAGAAGAAGAAGAACTAAAACTAACAAATGAGATAGAAAGATTCAAATTACAGTTAGAAGAAGTACAGGAGAGTCCATCAAAAATAAGTATAAACGAAATAAATGACCAAAGTGATAAAGACACAGAACTAGGAGAAAACTATTCAGAAACAAGTGAAACATACACAGAACTTATAGAAAAAACAGAAAAGATAAAAATAAACCCAGAAATAAATACAGGAGATATGAACGAAGATAAACCAAGCATATCAGGAATAAAAAATCCAAAACAATTAAACCCAACCTATTACAGAGTAAGTTATGATGCATATGACAGAAACAAAACATTATGGGATAAAAGGTTAAATAAGAAATGGGCACCAAGACAGATAACTGAACAATATAATTTTTTAGATCTAGATTGTGTAGCAGATATAAATAAAACAATACAATTATGGATAGGATATATCTCAAAACAACTAATAGATAATAAAATAACAATAACGGAAACACCAGGATATATAGAAAGAACATTAATAGGAACTGTAAAATTATGGTTACAAAATTTATCAAGTGAAAGCTTAGACACATTAAGGAGTAATAAAAAACTTGACGGTACAACTACAACAACAGTTACAGATATATTAAATAAATATGAAATAGCAATAAGAAATGAATTTAGTAGTATGACAACAGAAGTAGAAGAACAAAATAAAGAAAAAATTACAAATAGAAATTTAATGACAAAATTAGCAATATGTAATATGTGTTATATAGATGAATATACTTGTGCATTTAGAGACTATTATTATAAAGGAACATATAGTCCAGATGAAAGTAAAGAGATAAGAAAATTATATTTTACAAAATTACCAGAACCCTTTAGCTCAAAAATAATAAAAAGTTGGAACGAAGCAGGACTAGCAGATACATTAGGAGTAAGGATAAAATTTCTACAAAACTGGTTTATAGAATTATGTGAAAAATATAAAGAAAACATGAAAATGGAAAAAATATTAGTAAAAAATTTGGCATGTTGCAAAAGTAGAATAGCACCCCAATTTGGCTGCACAGATAAATATTACAAAAAAGAAGGAAAGAAAAAGAAATTTAAATCAAAATATTCAAAGTATAAATATAGGAAACCAAGAAGAAGATATTATGTAAAAAATTATAAACATAAAAAACCATATAGGAAAAAGAAAAAACTAACAGAATGTACTTGCTATAATTGTGGAAAGCTAGGACACTTAGCCAAAGATTGTAAATTACCAAAAAACCCAAAGAAGAAACAAATTACCGAAATATTGATAGATAATGATAAATATACACAAATAGAATATGTAGATTATGAATTAAGCAGTGAAGACAGCATATATGAGATATCAGAAAACGAGTTCTCTGAAAATGAAATAAACAAGGATATAGAAGAGTCAGATGAAGAAAATTATGACTGAAAAAGATATACAAATTATACAAGAAGAACACCAAGATGAACAATCTTCAGAACAAAAAATAATATTTGACGCTAATATATTTGAACAAATAAAAGGAAAAGAATTGGATCTAAGTATAGACAAAATATTAGAAGTACCAACAATAAAGAATTGGTTTAAAAGACAAAAAGAAGAATACTATGTAGTAAGCCAAAGAGAACATATAATAGATTGTAAATACATCAAAGGTAAAGCACAAATACCAATTTTAAATAAAAGACTACTAAATAAAGAAATACAAGATATAAAAGCAAAAAATCCAATAAAATATGTACACTTAGGAGGAACGGAGATCCTAATAAAAGCATGTTTTAGGGAAGGAATAGATACCCCTATAGAAATATACTTGGCAGATGATAGGATTGTACAACCTATAGAAAAGAGTATAATAAGTGCTGTAAGAGGTAACTTAATATACCAAAAATTTAAATTTATAGTAAGTGCTAACTATTCAGTAGCAGTAGATGATAAAAATATAGATAAATCATTAGTATTATACTGGAAAATGTCTGGAATAGAATTAGCACCAGGAAGTAAAATATTCACAGCAAGATGTAAAAATCTATATGTCTTAACAACAAAACATAAGATAACCGCTAAAAATAAAATAAATAAAATAAAAATAGAAAATCCATTCGAAAGAATAGTATCAGTTATAGACAACAATGATTACAGTTATACAGAAATAGACATGGATGAAGATTTAGAAATAGTAAAAGAAAGATTAAGCACATCAAAACGAATAAATAATGAAATGCCAGAAACATCATCAAGAAGTACATCAAGAAGTACATCAAAAAGAATAAATTATACCACTCCACAAAAATTAACAGAACAAAAAATAGAAGAAATAAACCCACATCATTATTATATAACAGGAATAATGGACCAAAGAAAATATTTAATACTAATAAATACAGGGCAGGAAGAGAATTATGTTATAAGAGAACTAATACCAGAACAAGAGATAGTAACAATAGAACAACAAAATTCAGAACTACCAAAAGCGTTAAGAAAAAACGAAGAAACAACTGAAAAAGAATTAATTATTGGAGGAATACCAATATTAATAAATTTTAAAATATATCAAGGAGATAAAAATATTACACTAGGGATAAAATGGTTAGAAAAAGTCAAACCATATAAATTAGAAGATAGGCAATTAACAATAAGTTATGAAAATAAGAAAATAATAATAAAAAGAACTTTGATATAATGCCAAAGATATACATACTTTCCAAAATAATAGTAGAAGGATATTATAATAGATATTATACACCTATGGTGGATACAGGAGCAGAAGCTAATATGTGTAGACATAATTGTTTACCAGAAAGTAAATGGGAAAAGCTAAAAACTCCCATAGTAGTAACAGGATTTAATAATGAAGGAAGTATGATAACATATAAAGCAAGAAATATAAAAATACAAATATGGGATAAAATATTAACCATAGAAGAAATATATAGTTACGAATTCACAAATAAAGATATATTATTAGGAATGCCATTTTTAGATAAATTATACCCACATATTATAACAAAAACACATTGGTGGTTTACTACCCCGTGTAAACAAAAATTAGGAGCAAAAAGAGTAAATAATAAAGTAAGAAAAACAACACCCTGGATTAAAGGAAGTGAAAAGATTACCCAAAAATTAGAAAATGTAATACAAAGTAACCATAATATAGAGATAATCATTTTCTCAATAAATAAGATAAAACCACTACAAGATAAACTAGAATTACTATATAATGATAATCCACTCCAAGGATGGGAAAAACATCAAACAAAAATAAAGATTGAACTAATAGATGAAAATAGCATAATAACACAAAAACCTTTAAAATACAATTTTAATGATTTAACAGAATTTAAAATGCATATAAAAGAATTATTAGATAATAACTACATACAAGAAAGTAATAGTAAACATACTAGCCCAGCATTTATAGTAAATAAGCATAGTGAACAAAAAAGAGGAAAAAGCCGTATGGTTATAGATTATAGAAACTTAAATGCAAAAACAAAAACATATAATTATCCGATACCAAATAAAATACTGAAAATTAGACAAATACAAGGATATAACTATTTTAGTAAATTTGACTGTAAATCAGGATTTTACCATTTAAAACTAGAAGATGAATCTAAAAAGTTAACAGCATTCACAGTACCACAAGGATTTTACGAATGGAACGTATTACCTTTTGGATATAAAAATGCACCAGGTAGGTATCAACATTTTATGGATAATTACTTCAACCAATTAGAAAATTGTATAATATATATAGATGATATATTGCTATATTCTAGAACAGAGAACGAACATATAAAACTACTAGAAAAATTCATACACATTGTAGAAATATCAGGAATAAGTTTAAGTAAAAAGAAAGCAGAAGTAATGAAAAATCAAATAGAATTTTTAGGTATACAAATAGATAAAAACGGAATAAAAATGCAAACTCATGTAGTACAAAAAATAATTAACTTGAATGAAACACTTGATACAAAAAAGAAGTTACAATCATTTTTAGGATTGGTTAACCAAGTAAGAGAATATATTCCTAAATTAGCAGAAAACTTAAAACCATTACAGAAAAAATTAAAAAAGGACATAGAATATCATTTTGACGAAAAAGATAAAATACATATACAGAAGATAAAAAATATGTGTAAAAAATTACCAAAACTATATTTTACAGATGAAAAGAAACAATTTACATATATTGTAGAAACTGATTCTAGTGATCACAGCTACGGAGGAGTTCTAAAATATAAATATGATAATGAAAAAATTGAACACCATTGTAGATATTATTCCGGATCATACACGGAACCACAATTAAAATGGGAAATAAATAGGAAAGAACTATTTGGATTATATAAATGTTTGTTAGCATTTGAGCCATATATTGTTTATAACAAATTTATAGTAAGAACAGATAATACACAAGTAAAATGGTGGATAACTCGGAAAGTACAGGATTCAGTAACTACAAAGGAAATAAGGAGACTTGTATTAAATATACAAAATTTTACATTTACAATTGAAGTAATACGAACTGACAAGAATGTTATTGCAGACTACCTATCAAGACAAAGGTACCCAAACAGATGAAAGCCAAGAATCAAAAGACATATTTACAATCCTTACTACTCTATCCTTACAGATGGAGAGTATGAGAAAAAGATTACAACAGCTAGAAAGTCAGCAGCATGACTATAAAAATGCGGAGCTAAGTCGATCGGAAGACTCTAAACTTCCAGAGGTAGAAGGAGACGTTGGGAAACTCCAAAAAACCCATAACACAGTTGCTTTATATACAGCTGCAGGTACAAGCAAACAAGTTAGCAAAAAGCCACATATCAATGTAAACCTAAATACCGTATTTGATAAGCCATTTACATCAAAAAAGCCAAGAGAAGCAATAGTTATAGCCCCACAAACTTCAACCTATGCTAATAGCCTACACCACAACAAAAAGGTATATAACCATATTACTCAAACATATATTGAGAATATATATAAAATCCAGACATTTCTAAACCTAAACCCTAGATCAACGACTACTACAGATCCAACACAAGATTATGTAACCCAAAAACTACAGGGATATAATAGGCTTATAGCCCAGCCAAAAACAAAAGCAAACCTAGTAAAAACATGTTACAACTACGGACTACTCAGCACAGTATATACCCATGACGGAGAAGAAATAATTGGAATACCAGAGCTATACAAAGCATTTGTCACCTTCAAGAGAATTACAAAAGGCAACCTATTCTTCATCAAATTCTATACAGCACCAGCGGAAATACTATATGATGAAATAAAACCCATAATACAGGTGATAAAGATAGGACTAACACGAGATATGATAATACCAGAAGGGATAGAGAAACAACCGGAGATACAGAAAATGGAGATACCAAGTTTCTATGCCAATAAAAGAATAATTGGTATAGCAACTATTATTCAAGAACTAGCTAACAATTATCTACAAGGAAATGCTATCTGGAGCTACTATTCCAGAGACCAGTTGATGATATATGCCAACTCGAAGGAACTACGACAAGGAGATATGGATGAAGTCCAGAAATGGATTTTATCATTATTAAAACCAGAAATGCATCCAACTACCAGAGCATTGAAAAAAGAATTTATTTCAAACGAGTTATTAACAAGATACTGCAAACTAGTAGGACACAAATATCCAGACCACATATGTTCAAAGTGCAACGGAGATGATAACTATGTGCCAGAAGTCCAACTAGAATGAAGGTATCAACAAGAAGACAAAAGAAGAAGACAGCTACTGGAAACATATAATGTAAAGTAAATAGTACTAGTCGCATTCATGAACAGTAAAGGTCGTTCATGAATAGTAAGAGTCATGTAAAAAAGTCGTAAAGTAAATAGTATATGTCATAATCATGAACAGTAAAGGTCGTTCATGAATAGTAGGAGTCATTTGTAAACAGTAGGAGTCATTTTAATTTTCTTTATATAGAATGTAAATCTGAGGAAGGAGGACATCCTCAGACATCCTCACTCTCTCTCTTATCTTCTCTCAATAAAATATCTAATTATATACAAACTTCAGAAAGCTATGGAGCATTCAAACGAGTTACAAAACCAGGTAAGTTTATTCATAATCATGTTTAACTAAACTCATATATTCCTTATAATCTCTTGAATATCATAATTGTTTATCATGTTATAGTACTGTTATAAAGAACATCTTGAGAAAGTTTGCCTGTCTAATAATGCTGAGAGTAGTTAAGCCCAGACTATGCCATCCTAAAGTGGAAACCAGTAGGCAAGGAAGCCGTTTAGGGGAGTACACAGAGTTGAGGCGCTGTTAGGGTAAATGATTGAAGCATGAAAAACATGGTAGTGACCAGAAAAGATTGTTCAGTATAACTTATTAAAATATGATAAACTCTATGATAAACAAAGAGGTTAGAGGGAATATGTTTAGTAAACACATGATAAATAATAATTATAAATGAACAACCACACATATTTATTAGAAGAAAATATTGACTATAAAATACTTATGTTATATATCTTTAAGAGACTTAATAACGATGTTAAAAGAAAAATTTACGATATTTTAGTTACTTTTGAAATAATATATGTAATGGAACAAGCATTTACAGAACTAATTGTATCACATGAAATAGATATATTAGATCTATATGAACTAGATTTATATTCAGACTAATGATCACATATCAAGTTAATAAAATCTTTTTATAAATGAAACATAACACTTTTCATTATATAAGATTCTATAATACCCAGAAATGGAAACTTCTTAAAAACCTCAGTAACATAAATAGAAAAATAGATTGTGTTAAATACAATATTAAAACCTGCAAAGATATTATTAGATATAATAAATTACGTAATAAAGCTTTACTAACTATAGAAAATGAAATTGAATTTTATGAAGATAAACTTGAAAGTTATCAACACAGAAAAGAAATAACACTGAGAAATATAGAAACCATGGATATATGTATCAACAGGTATACATCTCAGTATTAATATGAACAAATCAAAAATTGATAGTTACAAATATTTTAAGTACTGGTTAGAAATTCTAAAACATATAAATATGTCAAAAATAATATTAGAAAAAAATATAGAAGAATATCAAAAAACTAAAGATATTAAATACTTAGAATACACACTTGAAAATATAAAAGAAATTTCAAGGTTAATTTCGTTAGCTACAGATAATCATGAAAAAGCATTTAATTCCACAACTACATGAAAAAGATCCTATGAAATGGTATCAGAGACAAATACAAGGATATAACTATTTTAGTAAATTTGACTGTAAATCAGGATTTTACCATTTAAAACTAGAAGATGAATCTAAAAAGTTAACCTGGATCAGGCGGGACCAAGACTGGTGGTGTTTACAAGTACTCCTTGATTCTGTTGAAGGCTTTTTGGCAGTCATCGGTCCATTTGGTGGCGGCATCCTTCTTCAACATCTTAAAGATTGGCTCACAAATAATCGTAGACTGTGCTATGAACCGGCTGATGTAGTTAAGTCTTCCCAAGAAACTCATCACCTCCTTCTTGTTCTTTGGTGGTGGTAATTCTTGAATGGCTTTGACTTTTGATGGATCCAGTTCTATTCCTCGGCGACTCACAATAAATCCCAGCAATTTTCTAGTGGGAACCCCAAATGCGCACTTTGTAAGATTCAGTTTTAGGTTGTACCTTCGCAATCTACTGAAGAACATCCTCAAATCTTCCATGTGATCAGTGGCCTTCTTGGACTTGATGATGACATCATCTACATATACCTCAATCTCCTTGTATATCATATCATGAAAAATGGTAGTCATGGCCCTCATGTTGGTGACCCCTGCATTCTTCAAGCCTAACGGCATCATCTTGTAACAGTACATTCCCCACGGCGTAATGAAAACCGTTTTCTCAGCATCTTCTTTATCCATCTAGATCTGGTGATAACCAGCAAAACAATCTACAAATGACTGCAGTTCATGCTTGGCGCAATTGTCAATCAGGATGTTTATGTTCAGCAAAGGGAAGTCATCTTTTCGACTGGCCCGGTTGAGATCCCGGTAGTCGACACATACTCGGACCTTCTCATCTTTGTTTGGTACCGGTACGATGTTGGCTAAGCATGTCGGGTATTCTACTACCCTGAGGACCTTAGCTTTGTCTTTCTTAGTGACTTCTTCCTTGATTTTCAAACTCATATCAGGCTTGAACTTTCTGAGCCTTTACTTTACCGGCGGACATGTTGGATCGGTTGGCAGTTTGTGAGTCACAATAGGCGTACTTAGACCAGTCATGTCATCATACGACCAGCCGAATATGTCATCACACTCTCTTAGAAATTCTGTGTATTCCTTCTTTTCTGATGGCGATAAGTAAACACTGATTCGTGTTTCCTTGACATTTTCTGCATCTCCCATGTTAACAATTTCTGTCTCGTCCAGGTTGGACTTAGGTCTGTTTGCAAAGTTCTCAACTTCTTTGACAATCTCATATGGTATGTCATCCTCCTATGAATCATTGTCCGTTTGTTGTGTTGTCTCATTGCATGTCATAGTCATTGGTTCATCAAGATAAGTAATAGTAATGATGTATAAGTAAAGTAATGAGAGAAAAATAATAACGAGTGTTGATTCATAAGAAAAGTCAAAATGCTTTGATAAATTGCATAACTGTTTTGAATATTGGAGATCTTATTACAGGAATAAAAATGCGAAAAGAAAATTATTTAGTAAAAAAATGGTGCATGATGCTTGATTTAGCCTTGCTACCCCGAGGCTCGTCGGGCTCTACTTGTCCTGATGGTCTAGTTATTGAGGCGTGCCCCTCTACTTACAGCCTGTATGGAAGGGCCTTCCTCCCCCTCCTCCTCGAGAACAACACAACAGTCCATGTCATTGTCTTCTAGGAACAAGTTCTTCACTGCCACAAGCGCTTCTTCTTCGTTTGACCCATAAACAATGTTGGCCTATTGAAAAGTCTGCTCCAAATGCAGTATTGGCTACTCTAGTGAATAGTAAGGAATGTGCCATGGTGGTTACCAATTGTTGAATTCTTCCCAGGTGTACTCGTATCCCATACCGAAACTAGTGCCATGTTTCTTGAGCTTTATGGGCTTAGCGATTCCTTAGAGATTCTTGTCGAGCCCCTTGACAGGTTCTTACCCACTCCAATTCAGTATACTCTCGATTTTATTATCCCACTATTTGTCTTTGTCAACAGCATTTACCTGTCCAATGTGGTGGTAAGTCTCTCCACCTAGTTTCCATCTTCCTTCGATTGACAGAATGGTCTGGTGACTATATATAGGGTTGCTACCGCCACCGTGAATGATCACCTCTTGATGATTCCATTCAAATTTTACTGCCTGATGCAGTGTTGATGCTATATCTCAGCGACATGGATCCAAGGTTGTCCCAATAGAAGGTTGTAAGATTCTGGTACGTCTATCACCTGGAAATCAACATCTAACCATGTTGGCCCCATTTGCAAGCATAGGCTAATCTCCCCAATGGCGTACCTTTGAGAACCATCGAAAGCTTTCACATTGATAGCTTCATCCTTTATCTCGTAGTCCTTTACCCCACTTCTTGAGTGTAACCAGTGGATAGATGTTGAGGCTGGACCATCCATCGATCAGGATTCTGGTGATAAAATAGTCCTCGCATTGCACGGTGATGTGTAGTGCCTTGTTGTGACCCATCCCCTCAGGTGGCAGCTCGCCCTCATGAAAAGTGATCTTGTGGCTCTCCAACACTTGTCCTACCATGTTAGCCATTTCCCCGCCAGTGATGTTGCTTGGTACGTATGCTTCACTCGACACCTTCAGCAGAGCGTTCTTGTGTGCTTTGGAATTTTGTAGCAAAGCAAGAACGGAGATTTGCGCTGGTGTTTTGTTCAACTGGTCGATGACCGAGTATTCCTTGGCATGTATCTTTCTCCAAAGATCGTCTGGACCTATCTCAATGATGGGTAGCCGGTTGGAGGCCTGCTTGCTTGACTCGGCTATATGTTCCGAGGTATAAACTCTACCAGTTCTTGTCATACCCTATGTGGCAACAGTCTCATCGAACCTAACTTTGCCTTTCCTCCTTGCCTCGGCTGTATAGTCCTAGGGTACATCCTTTGTATGGAATGGTGTCATGGTCGACATCGCCACTGGTATCGGCGTGGCTATCCTTACTCCGAATGGAGCATGTGCTTTGGGTGGAAAGACTGCAACTTCAAACGGTGTGGGTGAATTTGCCGGAGACACTAGTTCAACCTCAATTGGTGCTGGTGTTTTTGCAGACGATGTCGCTTTAAATTCAAGTGGCACAGACATAATAATTCAATGTCCCCAGATGGCTGAATCTGGACTATGATTGGATTAAGAGTAACTATTGGCTTCTTTGGGTCATCGCCTTCTGCGATCAACCCGATTGATCCTTCGGGATCCCAATCATCCTCTATTTTCAATCATGTGAATGCCTCCAACCTTATAGTCTAGCAGAGGGTTATTGCGGACATTTGGAGCGGGTTCCTTTTACACAATAATCTTGTCATCAATTAATGTCTAGATCTTGTCTTTCAAGGAACGACATTCGTCTATGGTGTGCCCTTTAATGCCGAAGTGGTATGCATAGGATTTGTTTGGATTAACCCACTGAGAAGGGTTCTCAGGGGTTGTAGTAGGGATGGGGGTGATGTAACCAGCACCTTTGAGTCTTTCATACAGTTGGTCAATAGGCTCCGCAATGGCTGTATATTGTTTTGGAGGTCTGCGATCAAAATTTGGCCGAGGTCTAGGGAAGTTTTGGCGTGAAGGGGGTGATTGATAGTGGGATAGTTGAGTATTATAGGTTTGGTAGACATGAGCGAGTTGGGAGTATCTGGGTGAAGTAGGTTGATACGAGGGAGGTGGAGGTGATTGATAAGTGGGTGGTGGAGCTTGATAGGAGGGTGAGGGTGTTTAGTAGTTCGGAAGTAAGTTGATATGTGAGTGGAGGTGTTGGGTAAGTTTGGTATTTGATAGAAGATTTGGTCCTTTGTGCAACCATCACGGCTCCTACGTCCCTTTTCTTGGACACACCACCGGACTATAAAGCTTTATTTGTAGCTTGCAAGGCCTCGAAGTTTGTAACGATACCACTTTTGATACCCTCTTCAATTCATTCACCCAGTTTGATAATGTCAGAAAATTTGTGGCTTTCAATCATCATTAGTCGTTCATAGTATTGCGGATCCTGAGCCAGGATAAAGAATTTCTTCATCTGTTCCTCCTCTAAGGCAGGTCTGACCTTAGCAGCTTCGGACCTCTAGCGTGTAGCATACTCGCGAAACATTTCTATAGGCTTCTTCTTTAGATTCTGAATATAGAACACATCCGGTGCATTTTCTGTGTTAAACCTGAACTTGTCCATAAAGTCGGACGCCATGCT
Source organism: Nicotiana tabacum (assembly GCF_000715075.1). Lineage (NCBI taxonomy): Eukaryota > Viridiplantae > Streptophyta > Magnoliopsida > Solanales > Solanaceae > Nicotiana > Nicotiana tabacum. Next base: position 67,393,394 of record NC_134086.1, on the reverse strand, counting down.
TACCCAGCTTGACCATTTCTTCGGATCTTGGCTGATGTACCAGGACAACGCATCTCCTTTCAGACTCTTCATGAATAGCTTCTTACGGATTTTCTCATCTTTTCCTACTCCAACCAGCTTGTCACAGTATGTTCTTAAATGGACCCTTGGATCCCCTGTGCCATCAAACATTTCAAACTTTGGAGGTTTGTACCCTTTGGGTAGTTCGACATCGGGTTGTATGCAAAGATATTCATAGTTCAGCCCCTCAATTCCCTTGCTTCCTTCAATGCCTTGAATCCAGCTAGTCAACTTCTTAATTTCCTCAGCCAGGCTCCTGATGAGAAGGTCTTTTTCATTAGACTCGGATGTGCTTGGGATAGGTTGGGTAGAGTGTATATGGTCTCCACGTAGATGGGGGTGTTATAGTGGGTGTGAAAGTGGTCATTTGTGGAGTTTTGGGGTTCTAGGATGAGTAGTGGAGTATTGTTTGGGGTGTGGCAAGTATTGCATTGAGTCTTTGGTGGAACAGTGTGATGGTGAAGAGCGGGATGATTTTGTTTCTTTGGGATGTTTTGAGGTGGTGTAAGGTTTTTAGTGCTGGGAAAAGTGATATCCGGGGTGCTGAGGGAAAATGACAAGCTTGCCAGATTCCGAACCTGATCGAGCTCTTCTTGAAATTTCAACAGCTTTTGTTCAAGTTGCGATACATTCTCCTTAGGAACCTAAGTACCATGGCCATTAGTGGCCTCTATCCGTTTAGTTGAATTCCTTGTTTTTTACAGGACTAAGAGGAGGAGTAGGTGGAGGGCCCCTGAATCTCGTGGAATAGGATGATGTTGCCAGAGTGCACGAACTAACCTTTGGGGAGGGGAATAATAAAAACAAAAACAAATAATAAAACAAAAGGTAACCAAGTTAGTGAGGATCATAAAAAGTATTGCAGTATTTAAACACATAGTGCAGGAATTTAAATCATGTCCTAATTTGGGGACCTCTTTGTGCCCAAGGTAGGCCTAGCGACAAATTGTTTTGGAGAGCATAGGATGCTAAATGCCTCATTTTATTGATGAAGATAGACAAATCCCAAATTGACACTAAATGAACAGGAAATGAAAATCACTAATGGCCATTGGCCTTATTACATTTTATAGAGCAAAACGAAAAACTCCTATCTATTTGGTACCAGAAGGACCTTCCCAGATTAATGTTCTCATTGATCAAATCCTCCAGTTTGCGTAGGTTCACCAGTAAAAATGCCTTTGCCAAATGTTCTCCTTCATTTCCCTCAGCGTCTTGGCAATCAACGACTCTCTTCCTTACCTTTCCATCCAATTCCAACATGCTATATTCCAGATATTCTAGCTTTTCACTGGATTTGCCAGCCTTCTCTTTCCATTCATTGATTTGGTCATTTCACGGAAGATTCCTCAACCAGTTTGGCAAGAGTGAGGGTGTGCTAACCATATCAAAGTTGGGGACCCCGTTCTTTCATATTTCTGCAAGGTAAACAAGATTAGGCCCTTACCCCCACCAGACTCGACTATTAATATCAACAATTAGCATAAATCATTTAGTTCTCCAAATAAATGCACAAAATATGGTGATGTCCATTTGGGTTCAAGGAAAGCCAGTGGACTTTGGATAGGGCTATCTTAAAGTATCATTATGTGGACAACATAACTGACTCAGCTAGGTTTGACCATGATTCATGCACAATTTGAACAAAGTAAGGTTTATATGGGGTTTTAGATTGGTATCCTTGAGCGGACAACTCAAGGAGGAAGGCACGAAACCGTCGACTGCACCGCTGATCAACTGGTTTTACCATAAATATGCCTTTCAGAATTTAGGGGGTTAATGATATAGGAAGAGCGCAACCACTCATTATAAGCGTTGCTATGGTTTTGTTTGGCACGAGTAGAGAATGATGTTGAGCATGATTATGCATTAATTACAAGCATGTTGGAATGTATTTGCACGTTAAGAAAGCAATAAATACAGAAGTTTTATAATTTAAAGCAGTAATAAAGGAAAGAAATGAAGAAGATAAGTCAGATTTGCTTTTGAAGAAGAAATTAAATGCTTAAAAAAATTAAACAAATAATTGCACATAGGGAGGTACAAATTCACAAGAACAATCTAAAATGGTAAAATCCTAAAAATCCCTAGTGGAGTCGCCATGCTGTCGCGCCCCCTTTTTTCTTCTTCGTATCGAAAAATCGGGTTTATGATAGTATGGTTATAAGACAACTCATTCCTTTTGGGAACTGAGTTTTGCATTTTAAGAGTCGCCACCTAATGATTTAAGGTGCATTAGGACACCTATAAGGTTCATTTCTAAGTTTGCTTGATAACCAGAGATAGGGTAAGGGCTTGAAATTATCCTAGAGGAAGGTGTTATGCACCCCTCAGGATCCACTAGTATGGTTCTTGGCCAGAAAATTTTGTGAATTTGTACAGTTAACAAATAGACAAGTATAGGCTCAAATAGTAGGGGATTTAGGTTTAAACATATTAGAGTTTTAAATAATAATTAAAGGCGATGTTTGGAAAAAAGAGTCACATTTTTACAGATACCTGGGTATATAAAAGGAAAGGAAAAGGGGAGGGGATCCTAGGTTTATTTATATTATGGATCACATCAATGTGATACCCAGTATGACACTCCTCGGAAGAGGGGATACACGTGGTATTAGCGCACCTGTCATCATATCCATATCTACCCTTCCCACCACATCAAGGTATTAAAGTGAGGATTGGTCTCAACCACTATTACATGTTATTACTCGTTCCACTCCTATCTGTCCCAGAGGATCTTAGGACTACTATTCCTAAAGAGGAGGGATATTAGGCTGACTTTTAGATTTCAAAAGGTGAAAAAGCTAAGGTGACATATAAAAAAAACACATAGGACTGCATAATAGGGGGAAACATGTAAACAACTAAAAGGCTCATGTATACCTCCTCAAACAATGCACATAAATAGCATGACTTAAACACAGTTAGGGTCTGAATTTAAAGTGCTAAGGAAAGGAGAATTTTAATTGTTGAGGTTCACCAGTTTATTACATAACTCAGATAAGAAGTCCGAATCAGACCTGCCTGCTAGTTGTAGCAGTTACTGATTAACAAAGGTGGATTAAGTTTTTATTGTCGTTATCACCTAAGGCTTACCTAAGTGTTTGGGTGAGATCTTATAAACATGATATCTATTGTTGATTCAGAATGTAGTAAAGCAGTAACAGTTCTACAACAAACGATTTGAGATCCTATAGACATGCTTTCTAAATCGCGTTGAATAAAGGAGTAAGGTTGTTTCAAACTAATTCAGAACAATATGAGTTAGGCTGATTTTAAACTAGACTGGTTTTAGATTTTATAGACGTTGATATCTATTATTGCTAATTTTAATTCCTATAGACATAATATCTAGTCGAACGTGAAACGAAGCAGGCAGTATTTACTTGAATCCTATAGGCATAATTTCTATAAAGGTACTGATTTTAATGATGTCGGATTGTAACCACTTAGATCCTAAGAGCATGGTGTCTATGTGTGGTAATAAACATGCTGAATTGAAGACAAACCCTATAGGCATGTTATCTAAAAGTAGAGTTAGACATGCAGAATTTTAAAGAAAACAGATCTTATAGGCATAATATCTAAATGCAGAGTTAAACGTGTAGAATTTAAAACAACAGATCTTATAGGCATGATATCTACCCTTAAGCATGCACAATTACCCAGCCCTTTTCACTAAGCCAACCCCAATGTTTATTACAAATTATTACAAACTGAATAATGAATTGCATCATAAAAGTGTAAAAGAAGAAGTTACAACCAGAGGAAGCCTGATTCTTGAATTCCTCTATGAGTTATGGAATAAACCACCTCAAATGCCATTTGTTCCAAAGCCTTTCCCAGACTTGAGTGTGTCACAGTTCCGTAAGGGTCTCAAGGGACCTCGGGCAATGCTTACACCCAAGTTTCCATAACCAGATAGAGATGGGTGCAGTGTAGAAGGTCCAGCCATTATGTGTCCAAGTTTAGAGGGAGCTCATGGGTCCCAAAGCAAGGCTCACACATGAGGCGCAGAACCAAAGTCTAAGAGTATAGTGGAAGTGTAGGAGTAGAGTTTTTTTTTAAAATAGGGTTGAGAATAGTAAGGTGTAAGGGTAATTTGAAAACAGTAATAGTAAAGCTAACACTATACAGAATCAGCATTTTTATACAAAGGGGTCAGGGGTTTGGGAATACATTGCAGGGATCATATGACCTAAGAGGGGTCAGGTTTGGACATGCACAGCAATAGCTGGTGCTGGCATTCCCATAAACCAGCCGGAAAACAAAACACATAGAGGGGATATGAAGCATATGACTCCAGGGAGGTTCAAGTTTGTGTCATGCACAACAATGTCTAATGCTGACATGCCCTCAAACCAACCAAAGAACACAAATAAATTGGGCATATGGGGTTTTGGGATTCATAAGTCATAATAAGTAATTGACAGAGTTAATACATAAGAAAAATACATTAATTCAGAAGAGGAAGGGGCAGATTACAGCATGCTTAGTAATGTAACTAGATTAAACACAAGCAGGAAACAAGAAAGAGTGAAGAAAATAGTAAAGAAATATGTTGTTGTTGATGCTGGAATATTAATTAGAACATACCAGTAATGAGGCAAATGCAGAAAGAAAAGTAAGCAAATTTCCACAGCCTAGCCTTGGCTTTCAGCCGGCTATACAAGGCAGCAACACAAGTAGTAACAGAGAAAAGAGAGAGAGCTTTGAGTGAATTGTGTGTTCTGAACTCAAGTGGTTTGTGTCAGTTCGAAAGAAGAGAAAGTGCAGGGTATTTATAGCTTCTGAAAACGAGTGAGAAATAAAGTAACAAGTAAGTTTTAATACAAATATAGAAACAATCAACAGTCAGAATCAACTACACAAGTGACTCCTTTTAATTAAGGAGTCACTGTTTAACGGGTAATAATATATTCAAAATAATGAAAAAGAGCAATTTAGAGACAAATTGATTATTGCCATAAAAGGAGTAGTAAAAGCAATGAGTAAGTAATCAAGTATAAGTATAGAAATATGCTTATTTTGGGAAAAGATTCAGCAAGGCAAAATAAGGAAATAAATCAAGTAACTTTAACAGGAGAGTGAATTAGAGTTCATAAAAGAAAGTTTTTGAAATCAGTCCCACGATTGAGATCAATCAAAGAAGAAACATGCTTCTGCACTTCAGTATATAAATAAAGTGAACAGGATCATCAGTCATACGAGGCCAAGCACATTGGCAAAAGAGATAATCACAAGCATGCAGTAGTGGTAGAAATAAGCTAGGGTTCAGTAGCAAAGCAAATATTCGAAGCATAGTAATTAAGTAGGTCAAGTCACATTGAATCAATAGTGAAGAAAACAGAGTATCAGAAACATGCAAAGGTCTCACAGTAGCAGGTGAGGAAACATTTTGAAAAGTTAGGGTTTTCGACAAAAGTTGAGTTAGAAAGATAGTAAAACTCAGAATCAAATGAGTCACATAAAGAGAAGAAAGTCTAAAACAAAAGCTTTCAGTCGAGTCAAGTACTCAAACAAACAATTTCAGCCCCAAAGACCTAGGGCTTTTCAACAACAATCGAGTATTAAAATGGTAACACAAATAAATCAAACAAGAACAAGGAACTTAATTAAACAAGTATACATTTAAATAAACATCACCAGGATTCGAATGAGACCCAAAAGAAATTAGGATTTTCAACATGCTAACTCAAGTAGAACGAAAGCATAACAAGTAGTTCGAGCATAGTAAAGTCATAAAACAACATCAAGAATCAGAGAAAAGATTTTTGAAATAACTTAAAGGAAAACCCAATGAAGAGTCATTTTGAAAACAACGTTGAAGAACCATCGAGAAAAATGCTTAAAAGTACTTGGTAAGCACATATCTAAGGTAGATCTGGAAAAAATCGAAAGATCTTAGAGATTAGGGTTTCAGAAAACCCAAAAGAAAACGAGAAAGATCGCAAAAGTTAATGATCTAACCAGAAAATGCCAAGGACCCGCCTTAAAAGGCTATGAATGGCCAAGAAAGGTCGTGCATGGTCGGAGAAAGGCCATGAACACCAGTCGAGCAAGGACTGGACTAAACTCCTTCGAAATCTGGTCGTGAAGCCATAGAACCAAACACATAGAAGCCATGGAAGGATTGTACAGGTCTCAAATGACCACAGAAGGCCATGGTTTAGGTAGGTATTAGGGTTGATTAGGGTGTAGTTTGATGGCGCTAGCTAGGATTTGTAGGAGTTTCAGAGAGAGATGAGAGAGAATAGGGATTCAAGGGCGGTGGTAGGCGAGACATGAATTAGGTTTGGGGGTCTTTTGGGTTTAATTAGGAAAGGGCAGACGGTGGCCGTTGATCTAAATCATCAACGACTGGGATTAAAGGGGTTAGGTGGGGATCCGGGTTGGGTCATGTGAATTGGGTTAAGGGGTCAGGTTTGAGTTGCAACTGGGTTGGGGAATTGGGTCTTGATTTGGGCTCAATTTTAGGCTATAATTGAAATAAAATTTGGCTAGATTTTAAATAGCCATTTTCCCATTTATTTTATAAAGAAATATCAAATAAATTTCTGAAAATAAATTGAAAGTACTAAAATGTTTTATAACATATAATTATCAATTTACAATTACTAGACTTAATTTTATAAATGTAAACGCAACTAAACCCTAAAAGAGGCTAATATTGGAACTATATGCAATTTTGCTTTAAGAATACTAAATAAATTTGTAAAAAATATGAAAAAATCATCTTGGCTATATTTTAACGTAAATGTGAGATACCAATAAATGAATTACAAAAAATAAAATTTTGGAAATATTTATTGTGTTTTTATGGATAAAAATAGGGAAATAAATTTATTTAAAAACCTTTACAAATTAAGGAAAAAAATACTAATACATTTGGACATACTTATATATGCATACATATGCTATTTTGAAGGTATTTGCATATTGAAAAATATACAGGGAAAAATTAGGTATCAACAGGGACTTCGTGCCTCATATTTGTGCAAGACAAACAATGTTAGGCCCTTACCCCCACCAGACTCGATTATTTAATACCAACAATTAGCATGAAACATTTAGTTCTCCAAATAAATACACAGAACGTGATGATTTCCGCTTGGGTTTAGAGAACCTAGTGGACTTTGGACAAGGCTATCTTAAAGGATCATTATGTGGACAACATAACTGACTCGGCTAGGTTTGACCATGATGCATGCACAATTTAAAACAGAGTAAGGTTTCTATGGGTTTTAGACTGGTACCCTTGAGCGGACAACTCAAGGGGGAAGGCACGGAACTGTCGGCTGCACCGCTGATCGACTAGTTTTAACACAAATAAGCCTTTCCGAATTTAGGGGGTAATGATATAGGAAGGGCACAACCACTCATCAAATGTTGCTATAGTATTTGTTTGGCACGACTGGAGTATGATGTTGAGCATGATTATGCAATAATTAAAAGCATGTTGTCAGTTATTTTCACGTTAAGAAAGCGATAAATACAGCAGTTTCACAATGTAAAGAAGTTATAAAGGAAGGAAACAAGAAAGATATGTCAGTTTTGCTTTTGAAGAAGAAATTAAATGCTTAAAGAAATTGAACAAGTAATTGCACACAGAGAGGGTACACATTCACAAAAATGGTATGAAATGGTAAAAGCCTAAATATCCCCAGCAGAGTCGCCATGCTGTCGCGCCCCCTTTTTCCTTTTGAGGAATCAGGTTCATGATATTTGGTTGGGACAACTCTTTCCTTTTGGGAAAGGAGTTTTGCAATTTTGAAGAGTCGCCACCCAATGATTTTAAGGTGCGTTAAGACACATATAGGGTTCATTCATAACTACGTTTAGTAACCATATATAGGGTAAGGGCTTGATATTATCCTAAGAGGAAGGTTTTAGGCACCCCTCAGGATCCACTAGTGTGGTTCCCGGCCAGACAGTTTTTGTGAATTTGTGCAATTAAAAAATAAACAAGTATGGATCAAATATTAGGGGATTTAAGTTTAAAGACACAAGTGTTTGAAAACAATTAGTGAAAGGTGAAATTTTGAAAAGAATTACAATCTAAAGCATGATTATGAATGTAAAGGGGTGTCTTAGGTTTATTTGTAATATGGATCACATCAATGCAATAACCGGTATGACACTCATCAAAGAGGGTCTACACATGGTATTAACGCCGTGGTCATCACATCCGTATCTACCCTCCCCCCCCCCCCCCCCCCGTGAAGGTAATTAAAGTGAGGGTTGGTCCTGACCCCTATTGCATGTTGTTACCCATCTATTCCTATCAGTCCCGGAGGAATTTAGGACTTCTATCCAATGAGGGAGGTTCTAGGCAGACCCTCAGGTTTAAAAGCAAAAAGTTAGGTGACAAACAAGAACATATAGGACTGCTTTTATAGGGAGCATGGAAGACAAATGAAAGGCTCAAATATACCCCCCACATACAGTGCATATGAACAACATGACTCATACACAAATAAGGTCTAAATTCTGAATCCTAAGGCATGGTATCTAAGTGATAACAATAGAACCAGATTTATTGAATGACTCAAAAAAGAAGTCCGAATCAGGCTTGCCTACTAATTTTAGCATGTTGGCAATGAAACAAGGACAATTCTATTTTTATTTAAGCAATTACGTAAGGCTTGCCTAGGAGTAAAGCAATATGTAGCAATTATTCCGAATTATTAAAATAGTTTGGAGATGGTTTTTTACCAAAGAGTATGTTGTTCTAATTGATACGAATGGAGAGATTATTACCAATTTTATTCAGAAAACATCACGATGTGAGATTATTTTTATTACCTTTTCATGAATTAGTAATTAATTAGGCATCTTAATTGAAAATGAAAACATGATCCTAGGACATGATATCTAATATGCACATGCAAATTACAGGATTGTCACAAAAATAGAACCCCTAAGGCATGATTTCTAAATGTGCACAAGAGTTGCAGAGTTATTGAAATATGACTTCTGAAAGTACAAGAGTAATAGCTTTTATGCCAATGTTATTATTGTCCTAGAAGCAGGATTTCTAAGTGATAGACATAAAACGTGGATTAGTGATTGATAAGATGCTGAAGCAAGAAACATGGGTCCTAAGAGCATGATTTCTAATGCATGTATGATCCCTAAGCATGATTTCTATTGCGCAATTAGGAATATAAACCTAACAACACGTTTTCTACCCTTTAACAACTATAGCATGCATATTTACCCCATCCCTTTTCACTAGCCAACCCCAATACTTGTTTACACCAAGTTATTACAGACCATCCTTGAAATGAATTATATAAATAGCAGTGAAATAAGAAATTACACTATAGGAAGCCTGATTAGAACTTCCTCTCTGAGTTATGTAATCAATCACCTCAAGTGCCAAGGTTGTTTAATAGCTTTTCCTCATATATAGGTGTGTCGGAGTTCCATAAGGACCTCAAGGGATCCTAGACAGTGCTCACACCCAGAATGCATAACCAAGACAGAGTAAGTGCAGTGTGGAAATGCCAGCTTTTATGTGTCCAAGTTTAGAGGGAGCTCAAGGGTCCCAAGGCAAGGGTCACACAAAAGGTGCAGAACCTAGTGGTCTAAGAATATATGTGAGAGTGTTTTACATAGATTTAAAAGAGTTGAGTTGGAAAACAGTTTTGAAATATCATGTTTGAAATACATTTGCAAAATAACAGAACAATTTTGAAAAAAGAGAAGGGAATTGGAGCAACAATAACTTGGAACAAGACAACACACATAGAGCAAGTTCAAAGGATAGTACAATTTCAACAGTCACAAGCAGGGGAGTAAGGGATTGGGGACATAGAGGGCCCAAATCAGAAATACATAAAACATAGAGGGCTACAATTGAAAGCTAATTTGGCTATATTTTAAATAGCCATTTTTCCCTATTTGATTTATAAAAAATAGTAAATAGTTTTTTGAAAAATAATTTAAAGTGCTAAAATAATTTATAACACATAATTAGCCATTTAAATATACAGGATCTAATTTTATGCGTATAAAACATGATTAAATCTTAAAAGGGTTAATATTGCAATTATGTGCAATTTAGATTCACAAATACCAAATGTAATTATAAAAATATGAAAAAAATACTTTAACCATATTTGGAATAAATATAGAAATACAATAAATGAATTATTAAAATAATAGTTTTGCAAATAATTATTGGAGATTTTATGGATAAAAAGGGAGAAAATAAATCAATTTAAACCTTTAAAATTATGGAAAAATAATAAAACCTTTGGACATGCTTATATATGTATATATATTCTATTTTTAAGGTATTTTGCATATTAAAATATATAGGGAAAAATTGGGTATCAACAGCGGATCTGCCTGGGTGGATTTAGCGGTTGGACAAAAAGTTTTCGTATCTTAGCCGGTCTTGTACCGATCTGACCAAGACACGGTGGGTGGCCAAGAATTATGGTAAAGTTTCTCTCTCCACCTACATCTCAACCCTATGCTCTTTCTTGTACCTTCTTGTGCTAACAAGTTGTGGCCGATGTGCTTGTGCAGGCCTCGGTGAGAATATGCTGATGAGACCATCCCTGGAGGCGTGACGGAGGTTTCAGAGCCTGCCAAGGGAAACAAAAGGAAAGACGATAAGGCTGTCGACCCTTCTATGCCGAAGAGACCTAAGCTGCATAGGCCTAAAACCACCATTGGGACCTCGGCTTTTGCTTCCAAGGCAAGCCTCAGTACTGATGATGAAAACGGTGATGAGAGCGAGTACCTCTTGGAGGAGAGGCTGAGGACGTATGCGAAAGCCCCGAAGATACCCCGATTGGAAGGTGCCAAATCGGGGATGGCAGACTCAGGTCAGCCCAATAGACCAGAGGTAATCGAGAAAGGCGTCAGTGTGGCCTTGGATCCTATGACCAGGTTCAGCGCAGTTCCAATTGGGGGGACCGTTGCTGCTAGCCCTGAAGGGTCGGGACACGGTGCTTTTTAGGAGAACGAACTGCACTTTAGGGACATTGAAGACATGGGTGATTTCATTTTCGGTTCCCATTTTTCGTCAGGGGAGCTAGTGGATGCTCAAGGTACAAACGCTGCCAAAACTGGGGGTCCTTTCAAAGGGGGATGCACTCTTTGCAGTATTTTTGACCATGTTAGTGGGAACATAGATCTTGATGCTCCCGGCTCTGTCAAGGCTGCCGGGAGGTTAATGCAACAGGTGATAGCTGCTTTAAGTATATTTCTTCTAACCTCGTGCATCTTTCTTCATTATTGTAGCTCTGCTGTTTTGCTGTAGTGCAAGGAGACGCAAGATCATGCCCTCTTTAGGCTTGACGATGAGCTTTTGTGTCGAGAGAAGAAGCTTGAGAAGATTTCCTCGAGACTCCGAGAGTCAGAGGCTCGTTCTGTCTAGAAGGAAAAGAGTCAGGCGAGCTCTGGGCTACTTTGGAGGGAGAACTCCGAGAAAAGGCTGCCCTTGTCGAGCACGTATTCTGTTCTTCATGAGTTTTTCCCTTGTTCCCATAATTTGACACTGACCGCTTTGCTTTGTTTTCATAGGTCGAGCGGTGACCTCGGAGTTGGCATCAACCCATTATCTTCTCAATATTCTCGAAAGGAGATAGCTGAGCTGGTTGCGGCTAACACCAAGATTGAAAGAAATGTAGCCACTTACCTAAAGGACGCAGCCACATGCATCAAACAGCCCATGACGTATCGATAAAGGCTGAGCAACAACTTCCTTGGGCCATTGAACATGCCAGGGCGAAGGCGAGAAGAAAAACATTGGAGGAGATCGAGGCCGAGGTCGTTGATTTGTCAGTTGGAATCGAGGAGGCCCAAGAGCTGGAGAGAGAGTTGGCGCTTTTGATCATTCCAGACGAAGATCCTGGAGATGGTTTGGGAGAAAGTGGTGATGAAGAGTAGGCCTTGTGTTGTTTTGTCCCCCCCCCCCTTTCTGTGTATGTACCCCCCGGGGAGTGAGTCTTATGAAGACGCCCCTTGTAAATATATATTTTTGGTAATGAAAAGAAAAGTGTTTTTCTTCTCTTTGTCTTTTCGTTCTCTTTACCTTGCTGCTTGGGCAGAGTTTACCTTAGACTTTAGGCATTAGCTCTTTGAAAACTGTATCTGGAGCAACCGGGACCCCTAAATCGGGTCCTATTCTGAAGTTAGATCGGCAGCTTTTTTAGGGCCGGTGCAAGTGTTAGCGAGGTGCCCTTGAGGCCTCGCTGCCTTTCGAATTTCACGGGATAGTAGTGTCCAAGCAATCTGGTGAAGGGACCCCGGGGTGGTTCCGTCATTACATTTCCCTAGAAAAAGGGTGACGTTAATGAGGCCACAATTAATTGGCCCTCTGGGCAAGTGAGCAGCCACTTCCCTGCCCCTATATATTTATTCATTTGCCTCCCAAGTGGAGATTCTGCTGCTTCGATTAACCACATGACCTGCCGCTCTGTACTTGTTCTCCCGTTTATCCAACTCAAAATCTTTGCTCAAATTCATATCTCCCCCTTCTTATTTTACCATAGCCATGACTGATACATCAACCTCTGCCCACCAAAGGGAGGGGAGTTCTGCTTGCATTCCGTATTCGATCTGTGCTACGCCGCCGGTGCCCGGCGAACGAGCCTCGAGGTACCTTTCCCCAAGAAAAGATGTTATGTTGGGGAAACTCCCCGTTGTTCCAGGACACCGAGAGCATGTGTCGAGATTTATCTCATCAGTGAAAGAGGAAAACCTCGAGATGATCAGAAAAGATTCCGAATGGGGGGAAGGCGTGGTATTGCAAGTGCATTCCTCCGAGGAGAGCATCATGACCTATGTTGAGGGGTTTTTGAGCGTGTACATGCATACTTTTACGTCAAGTTCCCCCGATTGGGTCGTGCTTGAGTTCTGTTGGAGATATCGGGTTACCTTAGCGCAAGCACCCATTCCTTTGGAAGATAGTGTAGACGATAAGATATTTCACCAACAAGGTCGGGATTGAGTTTACCCTCAGTCATCTTGTGAGGTCATATCGGCCACTGCACTATCGAGGTTTAATTGTTCTGCAGCGTCGATCCACCTAGGATCCTATCGTTAATAGTGTAGAAGACGAGGACCATGGATAGATGAACCGGTTTTTTCCAATTCGAATGATTGATATCATTCCCGAAGAGTTTCTGCCCTTTCCTGAGAAATGGAACTTCACACGTAAGTGTCGCACCAGTTTTTTCATCGTTTTGACAGGTGGCGGGCTCCGTAATGATATTTTTTGGTTTTGTTTTTGTAGCAACTCCTTGGTTGCCGAATGAAGTCCCTGATTTGGCCAAGTGGTCTCACAAGCTGGCATCCTGCTCAACTTATGATAGGCGCAGGTGGCGAGGCCTGTCCAAAGGGATGTGGGAGGCAAAGCATCATGGTAGGCGCCTGGTGACTTGTTTCCTCAAAATGGTATTTTCTTTTCAACGTTCTAACTTATCTACCGCAGGTACCAGAGATTTTTCTGAAATGAGATCGTTCTCTCTGGGAGAGAAGGAGAGACTGTTGACCTTAGGTTTGAGGGTCGATGAAAAACGAAAAGAATCTCCGGGGTGCGAGAAGACTCGCAGCGGGGCGAGTCCTTCTCGGCGAATCAAGAGAAGTGACCCGATCAATCATTTGATTTTGGGGACTTCGTTATCGAAAGAACATTCTCTATTTCTGCTGATGGAACTTCGGGGGACACTAAGCCATCGAACATTGGGTTGGCTTTTAGTAAGGCTCAGCGGCACGGCTTTATGGTGAGTTTGGTAGCCGGCATGGGATTATTCCGGCCTCACGCTTTTCCTTTCTTATTGAATTTACTTTCACAGGGATTCGACAGGCTCAAATCCAAGCTACTTTGTTATGAGGCTCGGTTGCGGAGAACTTTTGATAGGGAGAAATCCCTTAAGCTTCTTTGTGAGAAAAAAGAAATCGAGCTGGTATCCCTGCGGTGCGAGGCGAGTTGAAGCCGGGACCGCGAGAGCTGCCTCGAGAGATGGGTATCTTGTGTTTCATGTTGACATATGCTCCTTCTTTCATTTTCGGTGGTTAACGTTTCGACATTTCAGCTGGAGAGCAAAACGGAGGAGCTGGAGCGACTACGGGGCAAAGTTGGCAGGGTCAAACGTAATCTTGATGAGGTGCAAGCCGATGCAGATGCCCAAGTTGCGGCCAAGAAGAGTGCTTTGGCTAAAGCTTCCACCTTGGAGATGCAAATTCAGACTGCTCGTGCGAGTGATTCTGCACGAGCGAACATGATTGCGAGGCTCGAGTTTGAGCTTTCGAAGGTGAAGGCCGAGGTGGTGAATGCCAGGCCGAGGCTGTGATGAGTAGCACTAGGGTCAGCGGCCTATTTGGAGGGTGCTGCCACTGCCAGAGTTGGGATAAAGAGAGCTTTTATTCGTGTGAGCAGCAGTAAAGAGTACGCAAAGTGCAAATCTTGGAGGGAAACACTCGAGGAAATTCATTCCAGGGGTTTCGATCTTTCGGAGGAGATCGAGGAAGCCAAAGCGAAGGAGTATTATGCCAAGTTCCTTTTGTCCGATGCCAAAAGATGGCAAGGATGGGGCCGCTGGGCCATAGTCCCCAAGGGGGACATTTGCTTTCTTCTTGTTCTTGTGTGTATAGCTTTCATAGTATGTTGTAAACAGAGCTTGTATTATATTACCTATGTGTATAAGAGGGGAACCTCGCAGTTTTGTATCTTATATGTCACGCCCCGAACCTAGGGGGCGAGATCGGAACCCAGTGCCTCACCTATCCTTGCGTATCAACTTGCGACTAAGGAACTCGGAACATGTGATGTCGTACTTTGGCCATGGGCCACATTGCAAGACAACTGCAAATGCTGACTAAATATCAATATAAAGCTGGGCCAACAAGGCCGTCATAATTATTGTAGCTGACAAACTAACCAAATATACATACCAGGCCTACAAGCCCAACATACTGCACTAACTGAGAAGATATGTCTACAAGCCTCTACTGGTGGATATACTGTGATCGGAATAGTTCCTTGACCTACTCATAACATATATACATATATACACAAGATGTATATAAAGCTCTAGACCCGGCAACTCCGAGAGGCATGGAGCTCACCGATCAAGATGAACTTGGACAACAATTAATGAGGAGGCCTACCCGTCGATGTGTCTGAACCTGCACACATGAAATGCAGCGCCCCCAGAAAACGGACGTCAGTACGAAATAATGTACCGAGTATGTAAGGCAATACACTGAAAGCTAAAACTGAACTGATAATATAATAATTGCAAGTAGCTGGAAGTCAAAGATAATCTGAAGATATGTTTACCTACTGATACTGACTCAATAATCTCAATATAGTAAGTAAAAATAGATGCCCGATCCTATAAGGCTCGGTAGGTATATATATATAATTGCTCTGTCGTAGTATGCTCGCTCATAAGCGCTCGGCCATACTAGGCTATGTATCTCGATCAACTGTGCTTGCTCATAGGCGCTCGACCTCAGTAGGCTCAGTATAGAACTTACCATCTGATTAGAGGTTGCCCAAAAGAGGCATGCCCAACGATTATAGCTCGATGGTAATAAAAATACCTTTAATACTGTATATATGTAAACTCTCAACTCTCTTGACTGAAGAAGGGAATACTAAACTGAATATGCAGTTCCGATAAGAAGAATATGGTAACTTACAAAACTAGAAAAATATATGTAATTCGCGAGACTAACAAAATATACGTAAATTCACGGATATGAATTTTTCTTTATGCATCGTTATAAAACGTGTATAATTACGAGATCATAATAAAATAAAGGAAAAGCTTAGCCTTAACATACTTGGAGAAGGAAAAAATCCGTATGATGTTCTTGAAAAAGGTTACACCGTACTCCCTTAGAAGCGCAAAATTTTATGTTGCTAAATCTTGTTGGAATTGTTTGGTTAAGAAGAATTTCTAAACGTTTTCCTCTTCCAATTTTAATGCTTTGGTGTTGAGAATATTAGAAAATGAATTTGCATCTGATTGATATGACTTTGAGAATGGATTTTGGAGAGTTATCAAAATGATAACGTTTTCTCCTCCACTTTTTAATTGAAATCTCTTTGATAATTGAAAGTCTTGGAAAGTGTAGTAAAGGTGTGACTATATGCCACTTAATAAGAATGAATCTTAGTCATTTCTTTGTAGTGTAGCTGACTGCCACGTTTTGGGGGTGGGATTTATTGATCTTTATCCACTTATTAGTTAATTAGGTAATGTCTCGTTACCTGGTAATTAACCAATTACCCGCATAATTAAGAATTATCTCAAATTACTTAAAATTCTACTTATTTTAAATACACTTTATACATCTTACTATCATGGTCATATGGTACCTTTCATGGTACTAGTTCATAAATACCAGGTATTATAGCTTGGATCGTATTTTTCTCCAAAATGATATCCTTCGACGAAACTCATTTTCTTCGATTTGCTTACCCTTTCACCTTCAAGAACTTACTTATCCATTGTTTAACATAGCACAATACTTATAATCTCATTTTTGAGCTTACGTCGATTAACTTACGACGAATTTTAAAGTACAAAAATGCGGGATGCAACATCTCATTTATGAGATTTCATCAATTTATTTATGGCATACTTTTTCGCACTTAAATATGGGGTGTAACATTATTCCCTCCTTCTTAACATTCATCCTCAAATGTTGACGGATGCACTTATCATTCTCATAATCCATAGTTCTTGTTAATACTTAGTAATTGTATTGCCATCTAGGCAACTCTTATGTGAATGAATCCCAAAGGCCAATGCATTCCCCCTTAGGCCTCTTTCTCATACCACGACTTGTAGTCGGAATCCTTTCAATCTCGTAATTGTTGCTATCTTCTATCATGCAGCATGTATGACTCTAACCTTGTATGTGCACCTATGCGACTCTTCTCTTCTCTTTCCTCCAGCTTTTAGCCAATCTCTAGGCTTCACTGTGTGAACATATACAAATATATGTCAAGTTGTCCGTCAGGGCGTCATTTGCTTTAAGCTATACTATATCATAATTCTTACATCGACTTATCATTGCAGAGGTCTGCTATGAAATTCCAGCTTACTCTTGTTGCTTATCCTATATGTAAATCTAAGTCCTTTAATGTTTCCTTATTACTGTTCATCTTAAGAATGACGACCTAATGTCAACTTATACTTTGTGACTTTTGTCCATCCATTATGATTTGCCTCAATATTGATCTACAATATACCACTGATAATTTGAAACTTCTTACATAAAACCTTGCTGCTAGGGCTTACATTTCATCGAGGGATATTTGAAGTGATATCCATAATCGTATTTCATAGTATCTCAATGTGATTCATCTTATGGGTGTATTCTAATCTCTTGCCATCTGCGAAATCTCTCCTCCTCCTCCTTTGTTTCTTCAAATCATTATTCAATCAAAGGCCCAAACGTAATCTTTTACCTATCACAATTACACCCTCGTTTCATTACCAGGTCATCATACCATTTCTTCTAAATTCTACTAGTCTTAGACTCCTTTGAGTCCATCTAGGCTATATTGAGCCTTCTATAACTTAGAGAAACCATCGGCTCTCTTGTTTTCATGGGCTTAATCCCGAGAACTCATCTATTGTCGTCACCTTCTTACTCGCCCTTTCTCATCCTTACTCCTGTCATAAAACCTCATCGCTTTACTATACTTTAGTTTCCGACCTGTACATATCTATTTATACTATTCACAACATTCCTTCAACTTGCTTGCACCCTTGATTTTCTTACATTATTCTAGAACATCAAGCGAGACATCACCTTATCTCTAACTATTCTTTACTTTCTTGGCTAGATCTCTCGGTTCCTAGAACCCATAGGCTGGAAGGTATGCCACTGACGATGCTGGTATCATTCTTGGATACTGAATCCCCGCGCTTCTAGTCTTTTATCCGCAGTATGAACTATTCACAACCTTCTGCATTTGAGTATCTCGTACGTTGTTCATCTTTACCTTTCTTGACTTAAAATCTTGTATCGTATCTTCTATCTTTTTCATGACCTTCCTTCCACATAGGTATAATTCACATTCACAAGTTGAAGCTCTATTATGATGCCGCACCTCTGGGGAATACACGATTCAGTGGGAGTTTCATACTGTTTTCTTATGAGGTTGGTACTTCTTCTAACTGGCTTTATCGTAGAGCCGTTATAGAATATAGGTGTTGTACCATCTCTCTTGTACCTGTGATATTAAGAGTAATTCTGCAATATTCTCAATCATGATCTCTAAAATTTTCTGGTCCAATAATTAGACTCCTGATTTACTTCATTGATGTAACTCTTTAGTTTCCTCTTCCTTATGATCAACCTTTATGTAGGCTTAATCCATCTTCCAGTCTATGGCTCATGGTATTACTTTAGCCCTTTCATGGACGCTATGGAATATTCAGGATACAATCTTCTAACAATTCAATTCTTTGCCTATGACCTATACTCAATTCTTTCTTTTAACTTATACTAGAGTCTTCTACGATTGTATGATTGTCAACATATATGCTTCATGTCTTATCCAAACTCTTAAGTACGTTGCTAACGTAGCTAATTTGGGTTCATTGATCGAATAATTCCTTTCATTCCTTTTTAGCTTTCTTTAGCGTAAGCTATTACTTTTCCTGGTCTTTCTGCCTCCTTGTTGCATGCATACTTAGCTTACTTTAGTTCCCACATATGCTGGAGTTTTCGTGCAACTCACATGATCTCTAATATTACTTTTAACTTTACTTCCCGTTCATTGGCCACGGTAGGTGCCACATTCCTTTGGAGTGTTTACATTGTTGTTGTGAGACTGTTGTTACACGACCATTTACTCTTTAGATTATTGTGCTCAGGTTGAAGCCTTCTTAATTATTTCCTCAACTAGTCTTTCGTTGTAGTACTTAGGGAGAACCCTTGACTCTTGTAATGTTGTGAGCTTATTACGAACCCTTTTGATGTCCTTCCTTGCCTATAACCATCTATAGTGGCTTACCTCCATGCCTTTATGCTTTTAGGGTTGCTTCTAAACTGATATTTTCACTATTTTTCCAGTGGCACTTTCTTTTATCTACGTAACACTCATACGTTACCTTTAACTACCCCGACTCCTATTTGAATATATCTCAAGTATTAAAATGACATTAATACAAGGCTGAATTCTCCATGTTGGGATTTACTATATTTATCTTGCATGATCCGCTGATTTGTGTGTAACTTCTTATCTAGTCATGACTAAGCTCTTGCTGTATCAAGTACTAGCTACTCGTCGGCCCATTCTCATATTCTTATTCTGCGTAATCTTTCTTGGGTTATTTCCTTGTCTTAACTTACCTCACGTACTGGCACCTTATCTATCAATAACATCCCGGATAGGAACCCTTACTTACTTTTTCTTAACGTCTTCTTACGTAACGTTCTGGAATCATAGCATATTTGTAACATTTGGATAAGTGAAATCTCATTCTTTTTTTATTTTTATCGTATTTTTTCTTTATCATTCTATATTCCCCCCTTTTGGGGATTACTATGACTTGGAGCTATGTCGATCTACCTATAGATGTTTTTCATCTTCATCTTTGGCGTCCTTTCACATTATCAATGACCCTTACTCACCTTGCAGTAGTTCTTCTATACCAAGGATAACAAAATTCCCCACTCGTGATGGTGACACTTAGTGTAACTGGCACATACAGCCCCTTAAGCTTAGTTTTGCTCATATTGCTTGCTTTATGGAGGCGCCTTCCTGAATGACCTTTAAAGGTTATTCTTCTATCGTCCTTTATATTATCGCTAGAACGCAATATGAAATTCTCATGATGTCGACCATATTGTCGACCATTATTAAATCACTCAGTCCCTAATTCAAGTTTAGTTTATCTTGTTAGCCCATACGAATTTCTATTATTCTGAGGTCTAACATTTCCTTCTGGTAGTCACGTTGGAGTCACGAACTTATTTCTCATAATGAGGATATGACTTTAAGGCCTATACTCTTTTATTGTCTCTAAGCATGTCACCTCTCATATTTTCCTTCACTTGACTATAAACTCTGTAAAACTGTCATATTTTTAACCGGCCCTTGTCATCTATGTATCACGTCTTACTCATAATGCTTCATTACCTCTCTTCGTACTTTCCTGCTAATATTTCTATCTATCACTTTATTCTGAAAATTCGAACAAAACATTCTTTTACATTCAACTTTCCTTGATCCATCCATTTGCTTTTCGAATTTCCAAATATTCTTTCTCTACTAGGGACGGGAGCCACACTAAGGTAATATTTATCCCTTACGGAATTCTGGTGCACGTCTTTGTAGTACTCATATCTAGTTGTACTATTTTAGAGTGCACCATCTTGGTATCTCGCAAGGAGGTCCATTAGCACCTTTGTAATATCCTTCAGAAATGTCAACTAACGCAAACCATCCATTCATCATTTTGGGTTACTCTAACCCCAGTTGGATCCTGCTATCCTGTCCTTCTCTTAAACCATATCTGTTAGCTCCCATAGGGCATGACTGAGATAGGTGTGGCTGATTGTATGTACATCTATTATTATTGAAGGTAATTAAAAATGCTTATATCTCCCTTCCCGAATGGTAAATAATGATCATCTTTATTAACTGGGTACCTCGTACCATTCTTCACCTTGCTTCTTTTACTTACTGCCACTCATGTCTAACTTTCGATTCTGTTATTCTTTTTTACCGTAAGAGTGGATAATTATTCTTTCCTAAAAGCTCCTTATCATGAATCGTACACCTTTTAGTACATGCATGATCTACTGAAGACCTCACATTTACTCATCATAAGCAAGATGCAAAATCGAATTCCTCCAATTCAACACTTTCATATCTATATCTCTTATCGATCGTCTTTCTGAGTGTAGGCATCATCTTATTACGAATAAAATAGAAGATCAGAATTCGAATTCTTATAAGTGAGCTCTACCACACGATCTAGAGTAAGAAGAAAGAATGACAGTCCTTAATGCCCTGTAGCCTCATGCTTATAAGTGTGGTGCACAACACACCTATGAACAAGACTCTACTAGACATGGCTTGTAGACTCCCTAGGAAAGAACTGCTCTAATACCACTTCGGTCATGCCCCGAACCTGGGGGTGAGACCAGCACCCGGTGCCTCACCTATCCTTGCGTATCAACTTGCGACTAAGGAACTCTGAACATGTGATGTCGTACTTTGGCCATGGCCCCCATTGTAAGACAACTACAAATGCTGACTAAATATCATTATAAAGTTGGCCCAACAAGGCCGTCATAATTATTGTAGCTGATAAACCAACCAAATATACATACCAAGCCTACAAGCCCAACATATTGCACTAACTGAGAAGATATGTCTACAAGCCTCTACTGGTGGATATACTGTGATCGGAATAGCTCCCCGACCTACTCATAACATATATACATATATACACAAGATGTATATAAAGCTCTAGACCCGGCAACTCCGAGAGGCATGGAGCTCACCGATCAAGATGAACTCGGGCAGCAATTAATGAGGAGGCCTACCAGTCTATGTGTCTAAACCTACAGGCATAAAATGCAGTGCCCCCAGAAAAGGGACGTCAGTACGAAATAATGTACCCAGTATGTAAGGCAATATACTGAAAGCTGAAACTGAACTGATAATATAATAACTGCAAGTAGTTGGAAGTCAAAGATAATCTGAAGATATGCTTACTTGCTGATACTGACTCAACCCTCTCAATATAATAAGTAAAATAGATGTCCGACGCTATAAGGCTCGGTATATATATATAATTGCTCTGTCGTAGTAGGCTCGCTCATAAGCGCTCGGCCATACTAGGCTATGTATCTCGACCAACTGGTCTCGCTCATAGGTGCTCGGCCACAGTACGCTCGGTATATAACTTACCATCTGATCAGAGGTTGGTCAATAGAGGCCTGCCCATTGATTATATCTTGATGGCAATGAAAATAATTTTAATAATTTATATATGTAAACTCTCTGCTCTCTTGACCGGAAGAAGGAAATACTCAACTGAATATGCAGTTCCAATAAGAAGAATATGTTAACTTACAAAACTAGAAAAATATATTTAATTTGCGAGACTAGCAAAATATACGTAAATTCACGGATATGAATTTTTCTTTATGCCTAGTTAACAAACTTGTGTAATTACAAGATCATGCTAAAATGAAGGAAAAGCTTAGCCTTAACACACCTGGAGTAGGGAAAAATCCGTATGACATTCTTGAAAAAGGCTACACCGTACTCCCTTAGAACCACAAAATTTTATGTTGCTAAATCTTGTTGGAAATGTTTGGTTAAGAAGAATTGCTAAACGTTTTCCTCTTCCAATTGTAATGTTTTGGTGTTGAGAATATTAGAAAATGAATTTGCATTGGATTGATATGACTTTGAGAATGTATTTTGGAGAGTTATCAGAATAATAACGTTTTCTCCTCCACTTTCTAATTGAAATCTCTTTGATAATTGAAAGTATTGGAAAGTGTAGTAAAGGTGTGACTATATGCCACTTAATAAGAATGAATCTTAGTCATTTATTTGTAGTGTAGATGACTTCCACGTTTTGGGGGTGGAATTTATTGATCTTTATCCACTTATTAGTTAATTAGGTAATGTACCATTACCTGGTAATTAACCAATTACCCGCATAATTAAGAATTGTCTCAAATTACATAAAATTCTACTTATTTTAAATACTCTTTATACATCTTACTATCATGGTCATATGATATCTTTCATGGTACTAGTCCATAAATACCATGTATTATAGCTCGGATCGTATTTTTTCTCCAAAATGACAACTTTCGATGAAACACATTTTCTTCGATTTTCTTACCCTTTCACCTTTAAGAATTACTTATCCCTTGTTTAACATAGAATAATACTTATAATCTTATTTTTGAGCTTATGTCGATTAACTTACGACAAATTTTAACGTAAAAAAATGCGGGATGCAACATCTCATTTTCGAGATTTCATCAATTTATTTATGGCATACTTTCATGCATGTAAATATCGGGTGTAACATTCTGGGTTTCTGTTTCCCATGATTTTTTCCAGATCAATCTGATCTCTTGAGTTTGTAGGAGTCTTTAGATTCGATTATATGGCCTTGGGGCTCATTAGGCTGGCCTGGGGGGCTCTTACGCGCCTGGTCAATGTGACTTTAGTATAAGCTGGCGCTTGAGCTCTTATGCTTTTGTTCAACCGTTTTGGGTTTAGTCTCCGAGTCGGGTTTCGACTCGATCTCATTTGACCCTCAGGCTTTTACGTTCGCGTGGGCTGGCGATAATGGCTATTACGCCTTGGACTGAAGTGGCCTTTTAATGTAAGTTGGTGACCATGGCTCTTACGCCTTAGGTCAAAGTGACCTTTTAATGTAAGTTGGCGATAATGGCTCTTAAGCTTTTCCCTTAGGCATATATAGTTAACTATTTTTGTTCCAATCTCCGAATCGGGTTACGACTCCAGCTCATTTTGACCCTCAAGCTTTCATATTTAAAGCTGGCGACAATGGCTCTTACGCTTTCGGTTGATGCGACCTCTTGTGTGTGTGTCCTTGAGGCTCATTAGGCATGCGATAATGGCTCTTACGAGATTGGTCGATGAGACCTTTTATGTAGGCTTTATTTTCCTCTCGTTAAGGACTTTTGAAGTAATTTTTGCCAGTCTCGTTGTCAGTTCGGGAAGAACCTCGATTTCAAGCAACTTGCGGCGATTATCGAGTACCTCGAGAGGCTTGGCTCGGAGGCTGAGTATCTCAAAGCCTGTGATTTGGAGCTGACATGGTCGAACCTCTTTTGCCTATGTCGAGGGTAGCCTGTTTAACCGGTTCTTTCCGAAGTAGATTCGAAGTTATTGAAGGCCTGTGTGGGCTGGCGACAATGGCTCTTACGCCTTGTTGCAATGGTCAGGCGTCCCTGAGTCGCATTAGTTTGGCTGGTACAGCCGTGTGACCGGAGTCACTTGTGTTTGGTCAGAGCCTTTGAGTCCCGAGTGAAGTAGTTTTGGCATCTATATTGATGGTATTCCTTTTTAGGGGTCTTACAAGTTCGATATATAGCCAAAACGTTGGGATCAGGTCTATGCCTTTAGTGAGGTCTTACAAGTTTTACATGCCGTTTGAGGTCTTGCAGTTTTACATGCCGTTGAGGTCTTACAGTTTTACATACCATTTAGGTCTTACAATTTTACATGCCGTGGAGGTCTTACAAGTTTACATGATGTTGAGGTCTTACAGTTTTGCATGCCGTTGAGGTATTAAAAATATAGTTGTTGCCTTATGTAGGTCTTATGAGACCGAGTTTGCCCGCTCAGGGTCTAATAGCCTCGGGTTTTGATAAGTCGATGGAGGTGGCTCTTGACTGTAGTCCTCGAGTTGTCGAGGGTTTCTTGACTCGGGAGTCGTTATTTGCAAACTTTGTATTACCTTATCGAGGGCTTACGGTTTGGAGATCCAGACCCTGGGGTCGTGCAATTTTGGAGATATCGGCGCCATTCTCCGAGTGTTCGGGGCGCTTTTGGCCTCGTAGATGTTTCATGATTTTCATGCTACCTCATTGAGGCCTTACGGTTTGGAGATCCTGACTGGGGTGTCACACCCATTTTTACCCCTCCAAAAAGATGCGTGTTATGCTATGGATTTGTGGGTTAAATAGTTTTTCCAATTAAAGTGAGAATTTTGAAATAGGGATTATTTTTGTTATTCAGAGTCGCCACTTGGAATTGATTTGTTGGTGTTCCAAGTCACCTTTTATTTGAATCCCTAGTCAAAGGAAGGTTTGATTCTTTTATTATTGGTCTGCAAAAACAAAGTTCGGATAAGGAATTCTGTTGATCGAGGAGAAGGTGTAAGGTATTCCCCGAGTCCCGTGGTTCTAGCATGGTCGCTTTATTGACTTAAACTTGGCTTTAATTAATTACGAACAAGCTGTGATTTATATGATTTTCATGTCTTAGCAATCCGCTTTTATTTATTAATTATTAGAAAAATTAAAGAATATAATAAAATATCATAATCACACTATGCAAGCGAATGCGTGATCGAGACGAAATTTATTAATTTTGTCATAACCGTGATACGCAAGTGAATCCGCAGTCATGACAAGAATTATTATTACATTATTATTTTTTCGACAAAAATTAAAACATTTGAGAAAATTAATTTTTATTTATTTATTATTAAAAGCTACTATCATGCTACATAAGCGAGTCCGTAAAAAAAGGGCTGAAGCATGCTTACTATTTGCCTAGTGTTTAAATTAATTATTAAAGTTATTAAGTCATTAAATTATTTTAATTACAAAAAAAAATCTTATTTTTATGAAAATTAACTAAGTTTGTGGCGAGCTTTGATGTTAAAAATAAAAGGAAAAAAAGGGCCAAGCTGCTAACCCAAAGCGAATGCAAGACCGATTTAATTCATTGGAATGACAACGAGAAAATAATAGTCTCAAAAATAAAAATGGTATGTTATATAAGGTGGAATCCAATATGTCGTTCTAACATTTTCTTTTCCTTTCTTTAAGAATCAACTTTTATAAGCCCATAATTTCATTAATCTAAAAGCAAAATCACATGGTCCAGGACCCCACACCTATGTGTATAATCAAATTAAACAAGTCCTTTTTAAATATGCAAACTCTAAAATAATATTACATATGTATACCGCTGACTTGCTAATTAAACAAAAGAGACGAAACAAAGTAAATAAGACTCATTTCATCATCACCTATTATATGATAGTAATTATGTACTCTAAACTTAGTAAATGCTCTAATCCTTTAAAACAAACTCTAAAAATATGATAACATTTATGAGTTATGGTGCTCAAATGGATCTGGACAGAATATTTTAAAAAGCTCAAAATAAACTAAAGGACTCAAGTTGCTTCACTTGCATTAATTATTGATCAAGAATTTCATTACATTAAAGAAATTACCTGGATAGCAGAAAAAATGTCAGCAATGGATGAAGTAAAAATCAACAGAAGTGACAATAACAAATGGCAAAGGGACAACAGAAAATAATAGAAAAATAACCCAGAAAACTCAACAAGGACGCTTGAAACTAGTAGCTAACAACTTCATGAATTGCTCAAATGATCCTTCTATTTTTTTCCAAGGTTTTTGCACTCTAAGAAACACTCACCAAGCTAAGAATTTTCAGCTTACTAAAAGGGTGCTTTAGTTGCTGATTTTTCACTCTCAAAATTGTATTTTTAGGGTGTAAAAACTGTCCAACAAATATGCGATCCAGTCCCTTTAAGTGTGGGAAGTGCAGCCTCTCAAATAGGCAAATAAAGTCACTCTTGTTTGGACAAAGTTTTCCACAAAACCTGCTCTTAAATTCAAAAGCAAGAGTTTTTGGTTCAATCTTGTCCAAGAGAGAGTATTTCAACCAAAATCTGCTATTCACTATTCAAAGATAGACTTTTGTTCAAAAACTGTACAAAAGTCTATATTTTCTCACCAGACAATTTGGCTTTTGAGTGTTGTACACAAAGAGTCTTGAAGTAGTAAATAAACAAACAAACAAGTATCCTATAATATCATGTATTATTCACTACCTCACTTTTATCAATACAAAACTATTTTACTACTTCAACAATTGCAAAAACAGAAAATTTAACATTTCAAACTTCAAAAACTAATGCTAAAATAATTAATAATAGACACAAATAAAATTTGAAAAAAAAATAAAATAAAAAATATGCCATGAAAAAGAATAGGTTTTTTACCATTTTACAATTCAAGTGGCCGAAAAATGGTGGTATGCCGAAAGAGGGTGTTCGGGGAGGTCGCCGAATTTTGGTAGCCGGATTTTGGGGTAGAATTGACATCAATAGCTAGGTATTGAGGAGCTCTATCCATTGATGTATGTATTGTGGGGTGGTAGTGGTTGGAGCTTCAAGAATTTGGGCAAAAAAGTGACGGAAAAGTTTCCTAGATCAAATATTCAAGGAGTTTGAGGGTTTTTTGAAGGATTTGGTTTGGAGATATGTAAAGAGGAGGTTATGGATATTGTATAGTAAGATTTTGGGGTGATTTGGAGGTGGTCTGCCGGCGGTGGAGATTTCCGACGGCGGTGGAGGGGCGGTTGTAGAGAGAGTGAAGAGAGAGTGAGGAGAAAAATAGCTAGCTGTTGTGCCTGCAACATTTCAAAAATAACATGAAGGCTAACCTCTTGTTCCTCCCTAAGTGGAGTTTCCCGTGCTTCTTATTGGTCCCCTTGGTGCACACTCCTGTATGTGTAGGAGTTTATGTCGATGCGTTGGGCGTCGCATGAGACCGCGTCCTCGGGGATTGGCTCCAGTGCATTCCTAGGGTTTTGTGATGGCACAACAATGCCTGGAACAACCACACCATTTTCCCCATGGTCCTCAAGATTGTTTTTGTCATCTCCGTTTAGAGAGTTAGACATTTCGACCTCAAATCGAAGATCTTGGACAAGGAAAAGCGTGAAAGATAACTTGCATTATGTAGTAAAACTAGCAAGAAAATAATCACTATTATTTTTATCCCCACGGTGGGCGTCAAGCTGTTTACCATGAAAAAGGTAATAACAATTAAATTTTTTGATGGGACTCTAAAATTACGTGATCTATTTTTATGCTAGTTTGTTGAGTAGTTGATGCTAAATGTACGAGATCTAAAGACGAAATGGAGTTAAGGAGAGAGCTATAACCAAACTGTTGGGTCAGCTATTCAGGGCCTCGAGCTGGTAGATTGGGGTCCTCGAAGTCGATTCCAGGGCTCGGACTTGAGCTATCGTGGGTGATCGGGGTAGGGCTAACAATTATGAAATAATCAATAAAGGCTCTTTATGGCAAATAATAAGCAATAAATGATGAACAAATATGATGACAGTAAATGAAAGCAATAATATCAAAAGAGTGTATAGGAGAGCAAAGAGAATGTATGTTATATTTCTTGTGGAGCAATAACTGAACCCCTACAAAGCTTAAAAGGCCCCCTCTATATAGGAGGGAAACTCCAACATAGTACAAAAGCATTAATTACAAAAGTAGGGGGATGGGACAACTAGATAACACCAAGCTTTGCCAGTATTAGCTGCATGCCTAGGGAGCTCTCCAGTCCCATCATGACCGCGCCCAACATTGTCGTTAGGTCGGGCGTCGATGAATCTCAAGGGAGGGAGATCGACCACAGCCTCGTAGCTTCGAGGTCTCTAGATGATCCCCCGAAATGCCTTAATGACGAGAAATTGGACCCTCCGATTTTGCCGTATACAGATATTAATCAGCTAGCGTAATTGAGGTGCCCTATAAAACTCATCAAATCTTTCTTATTTTTTGGAGGTAGCAACTCCTGAATAGCTTTGATTTTTGACGGGTCTACCTCAATATCTCGGCGGCTGACGATGACACCTAACAATTTTCTAGCAGGAACTCTGAAGGCACATTTTGCAGGGTTCAATTTCAAGTTGTATTTTCGAAGTCAGTCGAAAAATTTCTTTAGGTATTCTATGTGATCCAAACTCCTTTTAGATTGGATAATAGCATCATCCATGTACACCTCTATTTCCTTGTGTATCATGTCATGGAAGATAGTCATCATGGCTCTCATGTAGGTTGCCCTAGCATTCTTCAAACTAGACGGCATAATTTTGTAACAATTTATTCATCATGTGATAAGGGCAGACTTTTTGGCATCCTCTTCATCCACTCAAATCTGATGGTATCCTGCGAAACAATCTACAAAGGATTTGAGTTCATGCTTGGTGAAGTTGTCAATCAGTATATGTATGTCGGGCAGCGGGAAATCATCCTTAGGACTTGCTCTGTTCAGATCTCGGCAATCAATACATACCCTAACATTCCTATCTTTCTTTGGAACTGGCAGAATGTTGGCTAACTAGGTCGGGTATTCAACCACTCGGAGAACCTTGGCTTAATTTGCTTGGTGAACTCCTTTTTTATCTACAGACGCATATCCGTCTTGAATTTTGTTGAGCTTCTGCTTTACCGGTGGACACATGGGATTGATGGGTAGCTTGTGAGCTACTATGGATGTGCTTAACCCAATCATGTCATTGTAGGACCATGCATATATGTCCTCATACTCCTTGAGGAATCTGAAATACTGTTCTTTCTCTGCCGGTGATAGATGAATGCTTATACAAGTTTCCTTGATCGTCTCGGAATCTCCTAAGTTGACGGCTTCGGTTTCCTCCAAATTAGACTTCGGTTTGTTTTCAAAATTCTCTACATCTTTGATGATTTCCAAAGGTATTATATCATCTTCCAGAGCACTGTCCTTATGCTGCATTGTCTCATTACACATCACAATCGTAGGTTTATCGGCCAATTATGCTTAAAAAGTGTAGAAAATAGTAATAAATTTGGAAAGCAATAATGCATTAATAAAACCTTTTAAAATGTCCACAAGTACGACTCGATGACTCGAGTAATTATTTCAAAACAAAATACTGAATAATGTCTTAAATGCTCAAAACTATTTGAAAATAATTCATGCTAATTTGCCAAGCTACCTAGGAACTTGGCGAGCCCGGGATGGTGTAGCGGTCCAGTTCTTGAGAGCACTTCCTTCTTCAATCGTTTGAATGATAAGGTCTTCCTTCTCCCCTCCTCAACAATTGCACTACAATCCATATCTTCTTCATCTAGAAATAGCTTCCTCATGCCAGCCAAAATCTCATTTTCCTCAGTTCCCCACATCATCTCAGCCTAATGGAATGTCTGGTGCAGAGGTGGTATGGGTTGTTCCAGCGGATAATAAGGGGCACGCCATGGAAGCGTCCAGTCCTTATATTCTTGCCATGTGTATTCATATATGAGTCCAAAAGTCCCGTCATGATACTGCAGTTGTACGAGTTTGGTGATCTCCTAAAGCTTTTTGTCGAGACCTTTGCCTGGTTCATACCCCGTCCACATCAATATGCTTTCTATCTTATTGCTCCACCATTGGTCCTTTTAAATTGTGTTAAACCGTTCAATGCGATGATATGTTTCTCCATCCAAATTCCTCATATTTTTGACCACTGGAAGGGTGTGATTGGTGTAGATGGGGTTGCTCCTATCTCCATGAATTATCACCTCCTGATGATTCCATTCGGAAATCATAGCCTGGTGCAGAGTTAAAGCCACTACCCGGTCTACATGTATCCATGGGAATCCCAACAATAGATTGTAAGTAGCGGATATATCTAGCACTTGGAACTCAACATCAAGCCAAGTCGGACCCATCTGTCGATCAAGATTGATTTTTTCAATAGTGGCTCTTTGAGATCCATGAAATACCTTCACATTCATGCTTCCAATTCTTATCTCATGCAAGCCTTTATCCAATCTCTTTAGAGTGGTCAGTGGGAATATGTTTAGACTCGAACCTCCATCAATCAAGACCTTGGTGATGAACTTGTCCTCAAATTGTGCAATGATGTGCAATGCCATGTTGTGAATCAGTCCTTCTTGTGGTAACTCATCTTCATGGAATGTGATTTTGTCGCTCTCCAATACCTTTCTTACCATGTTAGCCATCTCTCCACTAGTGATGTTGGTGGGTACATAAGCATCACTTAGCACATTCATCAAAGCATTATGTGCGTGTCTGAGTTTTGCATTAGTGATAAGATGGATATCTGAGCATGAGTCTTGTTCAGGTGATCAACAATCGAGTACTCTCTTGCTTGTATATTTCTCCAAATATCTTCAGTGCTAGTCTCGACAACAGGTGGCTTAGGTGTAGCTTCCTTGCTCGTTCCTCCCAGATTCTCAGGTGTGTAAACTCTGCAAGTTCTTGACATACCTTGCGCGACACCTATTTCTTCCACCTTGGATTTTCCCTTTCTTCTTGCTTCTATGATATAATCCCACGGGATGGAATCAAACTTGTATGATGGTAAAGGAGCTACGATCATAATGAATGGTATAGCTATCTCAACTTCAAATTGCACTTGGGTTTGTACCACGACTAGCGTGAGGGTGACTGGAGCTATTTTAGGAGCGTCTCCCTCTCGAATGAGTCCAATGGACCCTTCCTAATCCCATTCCTCGTTAGTTTCTATCACATTCACTCCCTCACCTCTGTGATACGGGTGGGGGTTGTTGCGAACATTTGGTGCAACTTTCTTCTCTTGTATAATGTTAGTGTCAATTAGCGTCTGAATTTTGTCTTTCAACATGCAACATTCCTCAATGGTATAATCATTCATGCTTGAATGATAAGAACATGTTTTGTTGGGGTTGATCCAATAGGAAGGATTTTCCATAACAACGACATGAATATGAGTGACATAACCAGCGACCTTTAGTCTCTCATACATTTGGTCTATGAGTTTAGCAATTGGGGTGTATTGTCTAAGAGGTATGTGGTCAAAATTTGGACGTGGCTTTGGGTAGTTTTGATGGGCAGGCGGAGATAAATGGTAATATGCAGGTTGAGTGTTGTAGGTATGGTAGGTGTTGGAAGTGTATTGGTATTTTGGGGGTGAGGGTTGATATATGGGTGGAGGTGTTTGGTATGTGAGGGGAGACATAGGGCGCTAGGCTACCATCATGGTACCCACTTCTTTCTTCTTCAAAATACCTTCTAATTGCAAAGCTTTATTCGTGGCCTGTAGTGTCATAAAATTGGTTACCATCCCACTCTTGATTCCTTCTTCTATTCTTTCTCTTAGCTTGATGATGTCAGAGAACTTGTGATTTTTGATGACCATCAACCTTTCGTAATATTGAGGATCTTGCGCTCTAACAAAGAACTTGTTCATTTGTTCTTCTTCTTCAAGTGATGGCATTGCCTTTGCGGCCTCTGATCTCCAACGAGTAGCATACTGGTGGACAATTTCTGTCGGCTTCTTCTTGAGGTTTTGAATATAGAAAATGTCTGGCGCCTTTTTCGTATTGAACCTGAATCTATCCATAAAATCTTATGCCATACTCACCCAATTAACCCACTTCTTTGGGTTTTGACTGATATACCAAGACAAAACGTCTCTTGTAAGACTTCACATGAACATTTTCATGTGGATTTATTCATTCTTACAAACTCTTACAAGCTTGTCGCAGTATGTTTTCAGGCGCACCTTCAGATCACCAGTACCATCAAACATTTCAAACTTGGGAGGTTTGTAACCCCCTGGCAGTTCCACATCCGGCTAAATGCATAGGTCCTAATAGTTTAGACCTTCAACGCCTTTCCTTCCTTCAACACTTTGGACTCTCCCTATGAGCTTTTTGAGATCCTCAACCATGCTTCTAATGAGCATGTCTTTTTCAGTTTGTTCAGGCATGTATAGGGTTTGCTGCGGGGTATGGGGTAAGGTTTCCACATATATCAAATTGCTTTGGTTAGTTCTCGGAACTTTGCTATATGAATGATTATTGGTCGAGTTTTAGTGATCGGGGGTAGGTACTGTTGCATTTAGGAAGTGTTGTAAGTGGTGGTTTGTGGGTATTGAGTTGGATGATTGTGGTGTTATTGAGGGGTTGGCACCGATGGTGGCTTAAGGTTTTGGGGAGGTGCGGAGTTATGATACTGGTGTTGTATGGGAAGTTTTGGTACTATCGGTGGTGGATTCTGATTTTGTGCATTTTTGTAGTAGTGTTTTGTTATGGGTAGTCGTGATATTTTCTTTATACTTTTCGCATAATTCTATAAACCAGTTTTGTAGAAATTTTATTCGTGCTCCTAGAGTATCTGCTAGGTCTGCTTCATTCCAGTTTTTTATTATTTTTGAGCTAAACGGTTCTGGTAATTTTGTAAAATATAATTTTCTTATTTCCTTACTTTCATCTGGACTATATGTTCCTTTATAATAATAGTCTCTAAATGCACACGTATATTCGTCTATATAACACATATTACATATTGCTAATTTCGTCATCAAATTTCTATTTGTAGTTTTTTCTTTATTTTGTTCTTCTACTTCTGTTGTCATACTACTAAACTCATTTCTTATTGCTATTTCATATTTATTCAATATATCTGTCACTGTTGTTGCTGTTGTTCCATCAAGTTTTTTATTACTTCTTAATGTATCTAGGCTTTCACTTGATAAATTTTGTAACCATAGTTTTACCGTTCCTATAAGTGTTCTTTCTATATATCCTGGTGTTTCAGCTATTGCAATTTTATTATCTATTAGTTATTTGGAGATGTACCCTATCCATAATTGGATTGTTTTATTTATATCTGCTACACAATCTAGATCTAAAAAATTACATTGTTCAGTTACCCAAACGACCCCCTAACCTAATTCATTTCCTACCAGCCCGCCGCTCTTGGATCCCCTTTCCTCTCCAATTCTCTCTACAACCTCACTCAAAGCGATAATTATCCCTGTTATCATCTATTTGGGCTGTAATTCCTTGATTAAGGGGAAATACTTGTAATAATTAATTATGATGGTGATTACTTCCATAATTGTGCTAAACCTTTGTTTGTTACTTTATTTTCTACTCATTTTCAAAGCGATAAATACTCTGCCCTCTCTTCTCTAAACACACGAACATATAGTTTAGAACACACACATACACACTCAAACTCTGTCTTCCTTCTCTGCTATTTGTGCTACTGCTTGTCTAGCCGGGTGAAAGCCAAGGCTAGATTGTGAAGTTCTACCTACTTTACTTTTCTGCACTTTGCTTCTTTAACTGGTGTGTCCTAGTTTAATTTTAAAGTTTCAACAACAACATGCTTCTCTTATTGTTTTAGTTTCTCTCATTCTACTTCTGCTTGTGGTTTTGTTGTGAAACCTGAAGTTAAGTTACATTACCAGCATGCAATAATGTCTCCCCTTCCCCTTTATATTAATGCACTCCTCTATGTGTGTTTCAAGGCATGCTTTGTCAATCACTTATTGTGTATTTACCATCTTGTGAAACCCAAGTCCCTATCCATTCAATGTGTTTATGTTCTTTTTGACTAGTTTGTGATTGTGACAGTATCAGTTATTGATGTGCATGTCCAAACCAGTCCTAAAAACCTTGATGGGGTTATGTGTTTATAGTCAAATGTCTGTGTATCCCAAATCCCTCGACCCCCTTGTGTGACTACCGATTCTGTGTGTGATCCCCTCTTAAGGTGTTTGAGTTTTATTTGCTACTACAACTGCCTCCAATCAGCTCTGCTATTGATTGCTTCCAAAATGGACTTGTCAGCCCAGTTTTTAAACAAACTATGTCAAGCACTCTCACATATATTCTTAGGCTATTGGGTTCTGTCCCTTTTGTGTGAGCCTTGCATTGGAACCCTTGAGCTCCCTCTGAACCTGGACACATAAGAGCAGGCCCTTCCACACTGCACTTATTCTTGTTTATGCAATCTGGGTGTAAGCACTGCCCGGGTTCCGTTGAGGTCCTTAGGGAACTCTGACACACCCGAAAATGAGAAAGGCTATGAAACAATATTGGCATTTGAGGTGGTTTATTACATAACCTAGAGAGGAAGTCAGAATCAGGCTTCTTATAGTTGTAACTTCTTATTTTACATTTCTCATGTAATTCAATCACATGTTCTGTAATAAATTGGAAACAAGTATTGGGGTGGCTAGTGAAAAGGGATAGGGTAAATATGCATGCCATAATTTTTTAAGGGTAGAAAACATGTTATTAGGTTTATATTCCTAATTGTGCAATAGAAACCATGCTTAGGATCCATACGATGCATTAGAAATCATGTTCTTAGGACTTATGTTTCTTGCCTCAGCACTTCATTCATTGATCCATGCTCTATGTCTATGCCTTTAGACATCCTGCCCCTAAGGAAATTCAGCAATCCTGCCATGCACATCTAGAAATCCTGCTCTTAGGAAATGCTACAACCATGCCATATGCATTTAGAAATCCCGCTCTTAGGAATTCTGCGTCATGCGTTTTATTCATGCACTTTAGACATCATGTTTTTGTATCTTATTTGCACTTGCATTAACACTTAGTGTAAAGTGCTGATTATAAAAGAGGTAAAAAACAGCTTCACACTTGATTATCCTATTTAATATAACTAGTAATAACCTCTGCATTCGTATCAACTAGAACAGCATGCGCCTAGGGTAAATAATTTCCAAACCATCTTTTAATAATTCTGAATAACTGCTGCATCTTGCTTTACGCCTAGGAAAGCATTAGGTAATAACTTAAATAAAACTAAAACTGCCTTTGTCTAATTAACAACTGTTAAAATCAGTAGGTAAACCTGATTCAAACTTCTTTTCTAAGTCATATAACAAATCTAGTTCTGATGTTACCACTTAAACACACTGCTTTAGGATCTTAAATTCAGACCTTAATTGTGTATGAGTCATGCTGTCTAAGTGCATTATTTGTGGATGCATATTTGAGCCTTCTGCTTGTTTTCTGTGTTTTCCCCCATTAAATGCAGTCCTACTTGTTTTTGTATGTCGCCTTAGTATTTTGGCTTTGAACCTGAGGGTCTGCCTAGAACCCCCTAATAGGATAGAAGTCCTAAATTCCTCCAGGACTGATAGAAAGGGACGGGTAACAGCATGCAATAATAGTCGAGACCCACCTTCGTTTAATTACCTTTAGGGGGCGAGAAAGGCTAGATATGGATATGATGACCGGTGCGCTAATACCATATGTATCCCCTCTTTTGAGGAGTGTCATATCGGGTATTGCATTGATGTGATCCATATTACAAACAAACCTAGGACACCCCTTTACAATCTTAAGCATGCTTAGATTGTAACTATTTTAAAAATCTTGCTTTCATTAATCGCTTTCAAACACTTAAATCCCATATTATTTGATCCCTACTTGTCTATTTACTAATGGTACACATTCACAAAAAACTATCTGACCGGGAACCACCACTAATGGATCCTGAGGGGTGCCTAACACCTTCCCCTTAGGATAATTTCAAGCCCTTATCCTATCTCTGGTTATCAAACGTAGTTGTAGGTGAACATTGTAGGTGCCCTAATGTACCTTAAAATCGTTAGGTGGCGACTCTTAAAAAATGCAAACCCTGTTTCCAAAAGGAATGAGTTGTCCCATACCTAAAATGTCATGAAGCCTATTTCCGTGGAAGGGTAAAAAGGGGGGCGCGACAATAGGGTTATTCATTTTACCACGTAAAATTGCCTAAATTGTATGATACTGAAAACCCTAGGTTGCCCGTTCTTATTTTTTGAATTTCATGGTCGCGGCTGTAATTTCGTGGTCAGCATTAATCTAAAAGCCTGATTTAAAAATGGTTTGTTTTCTGTGGTGAGTGGTGGAAATTCCGCTGTAAGTAGCCTACTTTACGCGGTCACGCTACCCTTTTCGCGGATATCAGATTCTAAGTCTTGAGAATTGCCAAATTGGTTCTACGACTATGTTTGTTTTTTCGCGGATAGTGGTGCAGCTTTCGCGGCCGCGTCCAAAATTCTGCTCTCAGCGATAGCTCAGATTCAGAGATTGGGTAGTCTGATTCCAAACGTTTCGAAGACGTGGTGCTTTTTCCGCTATCCTCTATTGCCTTTATGCAGCCGTACCTCTTTTTTCGCAATAAGCAGATCTTGATCCTGTGAGGCAGTGTATGCAAGTCATCTGCTATGCTTTATTTCCATGTGCAATGTTTTAGCTTCAACTGCAATGCTTAATCATATGATTGATACATTGTCCTGACTTGTTTCATGGATTATTCTCTACAGATAATGGTCTGATCTAGATGTGCCGGTGATGCACAAAAAGGGAGGGCTGAATCCTCCCGAGGCAGGGGAAGTGGTGGACAAGGAAGGACCAAATTACCACTAGCGGTCTAGAAATCTATAGGGAAGCTGTAGAAAACCATCAAAGATGCAGACAAATCCACATCCCATTCTGAGGGTAGTGAATATGTCCCTTATCGGGAAGTTTTGGAAGGAGACGCAGTGCCAACACATATTCCCGTAGACTTCCAAGAGAGATTCTAATTGAGAAACTAGCCTACACCCCCCTATTACTCCTACTTCTTCTGAGTTGTCTGATGGATCAGAGGAAAGTAGTGAGTCTTCAGCATCAGCTTCTCCTCCAGCTACACCTTTGGCCTCACCAGCAAACCCTTTTGATGTAGTTGCTGAGATCCCGGAGGACGGGAGGGGTGTGACACCCAGAAAGGAGGGTTGGAAAGAATAAGGAACCCAGTGGTATGGCAAGAAATATTTGTAAGTGAAATATCCTACCACAAGTCTTGGTAGTGTTGGCCTCAGAAGTCACTTACACATGAGAGGGTCTTCATTGAGCGAGATCTGCTACCTCACAACCCAAATGTCAAAAGGCAATTCAATGAGAGAGTATGGTGGCAGTTCTTCTCCAGCAACTTACCAAATGCCAATAAATACTTGGTCAAGGAGTTTTACGTTAATGTCGCCCACATTAAAAAGGGCACATTTTTTACCAAAGTTCGGAACATGAAGATTAAGTTTGATGGAAAGACTTTGAATGATTATGTTGGGTTCAATGATGAGGATGCGTCCTATCTGGAGAAGGTTGATATGGATGAGTTAGCCCGCCCATGGCTTGCATCAGTGATTGCTCTTTTGGGGACTACTCCAGCTTGGCTGACACCTGGGGTCCCGATCTATAGGAACAGTTTGAGCTTCGAGGCGAAGGGTTGGGAAACATTTGTGTGAAGCCGGTTAGACCCTACTACAGATCAATATGGGGAATATTATGTCTAGGGTGATCACTAGAGTGGTTAAAAAGAATAAGAGCTCATACCTTTTCCCGAACATCCTCACCATATAAATAGAGGATCAGGAAGTCAAAGGGAGGGACTTTGACACTAAGGTGAATCCAAAGAGGCAATTCTCCTGGTACATCCTTCAGGGTTCATACAACCCCAAGTCCAAGGGTAAAACCACCACTTACACTAGCCAGTCTGAAAAGTCATGGTTGGTGGACACTGGTTCCGAGCCTTCCACTTTCCATGCCATATCCTCCCTCCGGACCATCTATGTCACGACCCAAACCGATGGGCCACAACGGGCACCCGGTACCTTACTCAACCGAGTACCAACGTAACATATCTTTCTTATTACATCATTATATACACGTGACATACGAGCCTAGTAGGCCAACATAATCATTTATAAACTCAAACATAGGCCGACAAGCCCGTACAATCTTTCACGTATATGACATATGTCTACAAGCCTCTACGAATACATAAATGTCATAGAGGTCGGGATAGAGTCCCTCCATACAAAAAATACACGTCTAAATCATACTAACCAAAGAAGCAACTCCAAAGCAAATGGAGCGCATCAACATCTTCCGCCGAGCTAATAGCCTACTTGGAGGGCTCTCGACCTATCTATCGGGACCTGCATGCATGAAACGCAGCATCCCCAGGCAAAAGGGACATTAGTACGAATAATGTACCGATTATGTAAGGCACATAAATAAATACATAAAAGACATGGAAGACATATAGAGTACATGACTCAACATGTGAGTATGAATAACTTTGTAAATCATAAATTACTTTTAGCGTCATGCATATGCGTATGAATGTCATGTAGTGCATAGATACATGTTTCATAATATCATCAGCATCTGAGGGCATCCCATCATATCATATCGGCCACTGTGGGCAAAATCATCATCGTATACCAGCTGATCAGGTGGTGGTGCGTATATAACGCCATAACCTTTCCCATATCCTATATACATATATATACATATATATACATACATATACATACATATATATATGCGTATATAACGCCGTTTGAATCATATTTACATATATACGCGTATATAACGCCGTTTGAATCATATTTCAGCCACTGTGGGCAACATCATACCAGCTGATCAGGTGGTGGTGGTACGTATATAACGCCATAACCTTTTTCCATATCCCATATACATATATTTACATATATACGGGTATATAACGCCATATGGTCATCGGTCAATGTACATGTATAAAATGTATGAAAAATATGTAATAAATCTTTCGGAGCTTCATAAGACCATTTTGCCTTTGAGTAATATCATAAAGTAAACTCTTTTCAACTTTCGTATTTTTTCTTCTGAGACCCATGAACAGATGATAAAATATTATGACACACAAAAATTCAAGAATATAGATATCTCTAATTCTTCTATGAAAAGAGTCATTCATGGAATTTGTGCATTTGTACGTTTCGTTCGTATCGTTTAGATCATGCCAAAAGAAATAAGGGATAGCCTTAACATACCTGAACCGATTCTCTTGTGAAACGACCCGACCGATCATTTCGAGCTTTTGCACTTTGATCTCCAGTTCTCGGGCATGACTTCTCCCGTATGTTGTATTATGACTGATGTAAATCGTTTATTTTGGTTTTCACGGAAATCGGTATGAATTCGAAAGAGCAGTCTCAGTTGAAAGCTTGGAATTTGAAAGGTTTGACCAAGAGTTGACTTATTTGTATATGAGCTCGGATAGGAATTTTTATGATTTTGTTAGCTTTATTGGGTGACATCTGACTTAGGAGCGTGATCGGGATTGGTTTTGGAGGACCGGAGTAGAACTAGGCTTGAATTGGCGAAGTTGAGATTTTGGCGATTTCTGGTTGGTAGATGAGATTTTTATCCGGGAGTTGGAATGGAATTCCGAGAGTTGCAGTAGCTTCGTTATGTCATTTGTGATGTGTGTGCAAAATTTCAGGTCATTCAGACGTGGTTTGTTTGCGTTTTTGATCGAAAGCGTATTTCGGAAGATTTTTGAAAATTAGGCTTGAATTTGATGTGATTTGGTAGATTTGATGTTGTTTGAGGTGTTTTGACGATTTAAGCAATTTTGGATAAGTTATTGGGTTATGTTTGTACTTTAGGTTGAGGCTCCGGGGGCCTCGGGATCATTTCGGGTGGTTAGCAGAAGAGTTGAGGTGTAATTGCAGCTTCAGATTTTGCTGCTTCTGGTATTTTTGCAACTACGGTTTAGGGATCGCAGGTGCGGCGTCGCATATGCGTGTTTTTGGCCGCAGAAGCGGAAGAGTAGGAGATGGTATGGGATCGCAGAAGCGGTCAGGTTAGCCGCATCTGCGGAGTCGCAAATGTGGAGGTTGTTTCGCAGATGCGGGGCCTGGTCCCTTTAGTGAGTTCCGCATAAGAGGATGTGTTGACCGCATATGTGGTACCGCAAAAGCAGTTTTTGGACCGCAGATGCGGTCATGTCTGGGCAAAATGTATATATGTCTTCCTTCGCGATTTTT
Source organism: Nicotiana tabacum (assembly GCF_000715075.1). Classification (NCBI taxonomy): domain Eukaryota; kingdom Viridiplantae; phylum Streptophyta; class Magnoliopsida; order Solanales; family Solanaceae; genus Nicotiana; species Nicotiana tabacum. Next base: position 67,353,133 of record NC_134086.1, on the reverse strand, counting down.
GAAGGGTTTAACCATTTTTGCACTCGAAATTGGGAGCATTGGGCGATTTTGAAGAGTGGAATCAAAGAGACTTCATTGAGGTAAGGATTTTGGACTTAAAACACAATCATATGGTAGAATTTCATGAATTTAGGGTTGTAACTAATGGGTTTAAAGAGCTAAAAATAGAGGATTAGGGCTTGAGTTAAAGAGGCCATTAATAGAGGATTTGAGGTGTCATTTGAACTCCGATTTTGATGTTGTTGATATGTATAAACTCGTGGAAGGATAAGGAAACCGTTGATGTAAAAATTTCTGAGTTTCAAGAAGTGGGCCCGGGGCTCGGGTTTTTGGTAATTTCGGGATTTGTGCCCGTTGTTGATTGTTTTCGATTGGGCTTTGTTCCCTTAGCATATTGTTATGCATTTGTTCTGATTTTGGATAGATTCGATGCGTGTGGAGGCTGATTTGAGGGGCAAAGGCATCACGAGCTAGAGATTTCGCTGGTTCGAGGTGAGTAATGGTTGTAAATGATATCCTGAGGGTTTGAAACCCTGGATTCGCACATCGTAGTGCTATATTGAGGTGAGACACGCGCTTGATGATGAGCATGGGGTCGTTTACTGTAGGGGATTGTGACTTGGTCCATCCCGATTGATGCTTTTAGGGCGGATTTGATTGAAACTTATTTGTTATCATCATTATTTAGACTGATTGCCATATGTGGGCTTCGAGCCAACTATTTGAACCCTCTGGGGATTTTTATAACTATTTCCTCACTGTTTGGACCTACTACTTGAACTCAGTCGTATTGTTTTCCATTATTGTACAACTCAGCCGCTTTTACTCGATTTTGAAACTAAAATGATATATTAAATGTTGTTTTGAGGCTGAGAACTACTGTTTTTACTAACGCCTGAGGGGCTTATATGATTTCTGGACTGAGTATGGCCGAGGGCCAGATGTGAGGATACTATGGGATCGGGTTGCGCGCCACAGCAGTGTTATACTGATATTGATATAAGACCGAAGGCCTAGATTTGATGCCACGAGATGGCTTGATATTGCGCTTGGGCCGTAAAGGGCCCCTCCCGGAGTTTGCACAACCCACAGTGAGTGCCGTCGATGAGATATATGGTTCGGGCTGCACGCGCGCAGCGATATATGGATTGGGCTGCACGCTGCAGCGGTGTTGGTACTGTTCTACGTGTTTACTTTACTTCATCTGTCTGCCATTATCTGTTGTTTGTGCTACTTCATGTGATACCTATTTGATCGCCTGACATTTATCTATTAATTGAGTGTTGTGCTCGAGGGGCGGATTTTTGTGCTTATCTGCACTATTTGTTTGCATTCATTTGCGTAACAGTTGAAAAAGTCATTTTTAAAAGAGGTTTAAACTGGGCTAAGATGTTTTTCCAAGGATTTCACAGTTTCACTACTTTTATTCAAAGGGTGTTAGACTGCTCTATGCAGCATGTTGATGCATTTTTCGTGATTTCTTACTGCTCAGTTATTATTTACCTTTATTACTCACTGAGTTGGAGTACTCACTTTACTCCCTGCACCTTGTGTGCAGATGCAGGTATTTGTTCACCCGGTAGCGGGTTTTGAGCTGGTCGGAGACTAAGTTATCGGAGTTTAGTGAGGTGACTGCCAGCGTTTGCAGCACCACATCTCTTCCTTTTGTTTATCAGTCCTATTTAATATGTTACAAGCCTTGCAGTTGTATTTTTACTCTAATAGATGCTCGTGACTTGTGACACCCCGGTTTGGACTATGTCGGGTTATACTTCCTCTAATTATTATCATTTAATCACATTTAATCTTCTTATGAACTGTTTAACTACTTTAAATAGGATGTATTGGGTTCAGTTTGCTGGCATTGCCATCACGAGAGGCGTCATCACGACCGAATTGGGGATTGGGTCATGACAAGTTGGTATAAAAGCCTAGGTTACATAGGTCTCACGAGTCATGAGCAGGTTTGGTATAGTCTCGCGGATCGGTACGGAGACGTCTGTATTTATCCTCGAGAGGCTACAAAACCTTTAGGAAAAACTTCACATTCTTAAATTTCTATCGTGCGTCCTTGATTCAGCTTGAAAAGTAACTCTTGAAATTCCTTCCACGTGTTCGTATGCGCGCATGAGCGCTCAGTATCAGATGTGCCTTGATGGATTGTGATTCCCTGATAGAGGGGCGAGATATGATCTTTGTGAGTTGATGTTGGGCCAGTCTGGATGACTTGAGGCCGGATCTTTGCCTATGGCTTGAGCACCGAGGTGCTGATTGTGTTAGCAAGTGTGTTGCACTTATATATTCAGTATTTCCCATATTAGTGGAAGCGATGGCTGGATAATTATGTGGGTAGTATGTTAGTATTGCGAGATGTATCTATGCAACTTGGAAATAATAAGGAAGGACGGGTGGAGGGTAGAAGAACTATTAGGTGCTTGAATTCCATCTTTATTCGAAGTATAGCCCTGAGTTATGGGCGCGTGAAAGATCTTTTCATGTTTTCCAGTTGAGAGTGAAGTAAATTTTATGTTGCGGTACGAGTTCAGACTCAGGAAGACCAAGCGACTATGTAATGTGTATGACGGTGGAAGGTATACAAAAATGTTAGATGAAGGCGAAGCAGGTGGGTTATCTCCTGCGGAGTGTTCTGAAGTGGTGTGATCCTTATGTGTATGTTAGAATATCTCGTGTAAGTGAAAAGTGCGTGTTGAAATTTGAAATTTTGGGTTGCTTAAGAGAGTGGGCTTAACTGTTGTAGGGATGAATGCGAGATTTGCAGAAGATTTAAAATACTAGATGATCTTTGTTTTCACAAGCTTACAAAAGGATTTGAGCTTAATCTCACTATGGTATTATGGCATCAATAGATTATAAGTGTTATGAGTTATTGAGTGTATTTTGATCTATGGCACTGAGCCAAGTGGGGGAGTATGTTGTGAGTAGTTTGTTGCATGGTTAGGCTCTATGTTGGTTCCAGTTTGAGGCGTACGGGCGAATTAGTTATGGTTTGCGGAAATTGAGACCGAGGATGACTCGAGTAGAGGAAATTTTTTGACAAAGGTTATATTATGCTTCATAGAGTAAGAAAAATCACGGGATGTCTTAAGTTGTTGTTGGTAAGGAACGCTTGGTTCATAGAGCAGGAAGTTGCCTGGATGTGTTGGGATGAGGATTTCATTCTGCGGTGTCAGAGTGCTAATGAGGCACGGGTGGTTCTGCTCGTTTGATTAGGATAATATTTGTTTGAAGAGAGTGAGTGACTCTCGAGAATGGTTCTAATGTGTTCGAGGTTCTATATATAACAATTGGGTATCTTAAAGTTGTATATAGGGTTAGAAACAGTGTTTTCATGGTAAGAGGTCAAGACTAGAGATATTTCTATATTGAATATAGGACTCTATGTATTAGTATCAGGAAAGCAAAGGTAACGGATTTAGATTCGCAGGAAGTTCCTCAGAGTAGAGTGTTCTGGAATGTGGTGTTTCTAGGAGTAATTGAGTGAGTATTCAGTGGCTTATAGGTCTTAGACAGTGTGGTCTTGTGCTTGGGTCTCGTGTGGTGAGCCTGGGTTAAGGAATTGTGGTACTACAACAAGAGAGAATATCAAGTTGAAAATGAATAAGAAGGAAATTTAGATAGATGGAATAGTTTGATAGTATACCGAATCGGTATGGTAAGGATATGATTAATTCCTTGTGTGTGTTCGAGGTAATGAGTTCTTTCAGGTATTTTGCGGCGATGCTCTTAGGTTTTGATGGCTTGCTTTGCTTGATCGAGTTAGAAGGATTCAGTCCTGACATGTCTGATTTGTGCAAAGGGAACTCAGAGAGTTCTTGATGGTTTTTACCACGGTTTGGAGATGTATATTTTCTATGGGCATGTGGATCATGGGATGTATAGTGATTTTCCTTCTAGATTGGGACCAATGAAAAGTTCTTGACCAATTGAGTACGTAGATGTTTGTGGCTCAGAAGGAAGGTGAAGTTCTCATGTTATTCTAAGATAGTATAGTGTATGCGGTGGATTGTGTAGGTTTGACAATTGCGTGTGGAAGGTTACGGTTTAGTTTTGAACGGAAAGTCATGAATTCTTAGGCAGCACGTGCAGTTTCAGATGATTAAGGAAGAGATAGTGCTAATTGGGGTGATTTGACGAGGGTATATGTTTCAGAAAAGACAATGTGATTAAGTTAATGGTACTTCAGTAGTATTGCAGCACTTTCTTGTTAGATCGACTGGTGATATTCGAGTTTGCTTGGGGGCACAGGGAAATTTTTGAGTATCTATCGTGGAATGATTGGGTATTTGAGGCGTAACATGTGTTGAGATGGTGAAATTGGGATCGGATGTGGTGATTCATGTGTCGTGTGGATTTGGAGACGGAAGTTCTCATATTCAGGCTATGTTGTGGTTGTGGATCATGTGTATTAGCACTGTTTAGCGACTATCGGGATTTTGAGGCTCGAGTGGATTTTTCTTTGTTGGTATGTTAGATGTTGGATGTGATGTTGGAGTTTAGACTGGTCGTCTCAGTGTTAGGTTACTCTAGACTATTATGCTATGGGCTATGCCGGAAATGCCACGGGTTGAGTGGCGAGGGGCGGCGGATTATGTTCTAGTAGGGTGGTTTATATTTCAAAGACCTAGCGAACGGTTGGGAAGGATTGCCTTTCTTAATTGAGCCTTCGTAATGGATATCAGTGTAGAGGATTCTACCACTGATTCAGTTCCGGTGTTGAGAAACTCTCCAGATGTGTTCGTTGTGGCCGGGCATGTCGCTAGGAAGGGTTGTTGATTTTGGTATTGATTTTGCACAAGACACTGTATCGTATGGCTCTGGCAGGAGTTATAGTAGTGTAAGGAGCAACTTCGGGCTTCATTGATAAGGAGTTCGTTGGCAGGCCAATGTGGATGCGTGTTCTAGCTGAGTCGTCTTAGTTGGCCCCAAGCTATATTGTTGAGGGACAGGTTGATTCGACCATTATTGAGCTTACTAGTGATCTGGGAGATCTATGAGTTGCCTTTCTGTGTTGCGAGATGTTATGATTTGTTGGTTATGGGCACATATGGTGCGGGTCTATTGGGATTCATAGTGGAAGTCGAGCGGGAAAAGTAATTGGGTGTTGCTCGGTGGATGGCGTATCGGTTACGTCGTATCGGGTCTGCGTGGTATGTGTTCCTTGTTTCACCATGGGTGTAGTGATTTGTTTTGGTTCCAGGCTTCAAATTGTACGCCATTGTCAATTTCGAGCATAGTGACTTGAGGTGTTTCATGTGGAACAGTATTTGGATAGAATCACACATTTTTGTAGTGAAGCTAGGTGGATATATGACCTTGCGGGTTAGATTCAGGTGTTCTATTTCTATGATGTGAGACGGGTCCTCAGTCTTGTGTTGTGGTGGTACGGGTGAGCTTGAGGTACAATTCCTTCATTGAGTAATTTTCATGATTGAGTATGTTTGGACCGTTGCTTATTGGCACACGTATTATGCCAGTTGTGGCTTAGGACTCTATTGATGCGTCATGTCACCAGAGTGATGTGTTGGATTAGAGGAGATCGTTGGGATCATTAATGAATACGAACGGATTTGATTTCAGCATGTTGGGAGGATAATATCGAGGTTCGATGCGGAAATTTGCTATGGTATTTGCCAAAGGAGAATTGGCTACATGAATAGTCGATCTCAGAAATGGTTATGGTTCAGTGCGTATTTCATTTATCGTTGGCAGTATATGAAAGTGTTGGAATGAGACTTTAGTTGATAACAGGTTTTCTACCAGTATTCGGTTGTTGTGGGCAGCTGCTGTGAATAGAAGTTATCGCTACGAGTGTTTGAGTTATGTGGTATATCATGGGATTGCTCCCGAGGTTGCAGGCATGGGTTATTACAGTTGGTTCAGGTCTATTCAGAGTATAGGTGTGAGGTTTGGATCGTATTGATGGTTTCAGAAATGGAAATGTGGTTCTATGGCTTATGGGGCAGACTAGATTGTGTAATTTCAGTTGCAATGTTTTATCGGACCTATATGAGATAGGGTGACGTGGGATCACCCCCGGATATATGCATGGTAAGATTATTCATCTACGGGTTGGCTTTCAGAACAACTCTGGGTACTTTGAGGACGAACGTGTGTTTAAGTGGGGGAGGATGTAACGACCCGACCGGTCGTTTCGAGGTTTTGCACTTTGATCTCTAGTTCTCGGGCATGACTTGCCCCGTATGATGTATTATGACTAATGTAAATCATTCATTTTGGTTTTCACGAAAATCGTTATGAATTCAAAAGAGCAGTCTCAGTTGAAAACTTTGAATTTAAAAGGTTTGACCAAGAGTTGACTTATTTGTATATGAGCTCGGATCGGAATTTTTATGATTTGATTAGCTTCATTGGGTGATTTATGACTTAGGAGCGTGATCGGAATTGGTTTTGGAGGACTGGAGTAGAACTAGGCTTGAATTGGCAAAGTTCAGATTTTGGCGATTTCCGGTTGGTAGGTGAGATTTTGATCCGGGAGTCGCAATGGAATTCCTAGAGTTACAGTAGCTTTGTTATGTCATTTGGGATGTGTGTGCAAAATTTTAGGTCATTCGGACGTGGTTTGGTTGGGTTTTTTATCGAAAGCGTATTTCGGAAGATTTTTGAAACTTAGGCTTGAATCTGATGTGATTTGGTAGATTTGATGTTGTTTGAGGTGTTTTAACGATTTGAGAAAGTTTGAATAAGGTATTGGGTTATGTTTGTGCTTTTGGTTAAGGTTCCGGGGGCCTCGGGATGATTTCGGGTTGGTAACGGAAGAGTTGAGGTGTAATTGCAGTTTCAGATTTTGTTGCTTCTGGTATTTTTGCACCTGCGGTTAGGGGACTGCAGGTGCAGCGTCGCATATGCGTGTTTTTGGCCGTAGAAGCGGGATAGGAAGAGATAGTCTGGGATCGCAGAAGCGGTCAGGTTAGCCGCATCTGCGGAGTCGCAAATGTGGGGGTTGTTTCGCAGATGCGGGGCCTGGTCCCTTTAGTGAGTTCCGCATAAGAGGATGTGTTGACCGCATATGTGGTACCGCAAAAGCCGATTTTGGACCGCAGATGCGGTCATGTCTGGGCAAAATGTATATATGTCTTCCTTCGCGATTTTTGAAGGGTTTAACCATTTTTGCACTCGGAATTGGGAGCTTTGGGCGATTTTGAAGAGAGGAGTCAAAGAGACTTCATTGAGGTAAGGATTTTGGACTTAAAACACATTCATATAGTGGAATTTCATGAATTTAGGGCTGTAACCAATGGGTTTAAAAGGCTAAAAATGGAGGATTAGGGCTTGAGTTTAAGAGGCCTTTAATGGAGGTATTGAGGGGTCATTTGAACTCCGATTTTGATGTTGTTGATATGTATAAACTCATGGAAGGATAAGGAACCTGTTGATGTAAAAAATTTTGAGTTTCGAGAAGTGGGCTTGAGGCTCGGGTTTATGGTAATTTCGGGATTTGTGCCCATTGTTGATAGTTTTCGCTTGGGCTTTGTTCCCTTAGAATATTGTGATGCGTTCGTTCTGATTTTGGATGATTCTACATGTGTGGAGGCCGATTTGAGGGGAAAAGGCATCGCGAGCTAGAGATTTCGCCGGTTCGAGGTGAGTAATGATTTTAAATGATATCCTTAGGGTTTGAAACCCCGGATTCGCACATCGTAGTGCTATATTGAGGTGAGACACGCTCTTGATGATGAGCGTAGGGTCGTTGACTTTAGGGGATTGTGAATTGGTCCATCCCGATTGACGCTTTTACCGCATATTTGATTGTAACTTATTTGTTGCCATCATTATTTGGACTTATTGCCATATTTGGGCTTCGAGCCAACTATTTGAACCCTCCGGGGATTTTTATCACTATTTCCTCACTGTTTTGACCTACTACTTGAACTTAGTCGTATTGTTTTCCACTGTTGTACAACTCAGCCACTTTCACTTAATTTTGAAACTAAAATGATATATTAAATGATGTTTTGAGGCTGAGAACTACTGTTTTTACTAACGCTTGAGGGGCTTATGTGATTTCTGGACTGAGTATGGCCGAGGGCTAGATGTGAGGATACTATGGGATCGGGCTGCGCGCCGCAGCAGTGTTATATTGATATTGATATGAGGCCGAGGACCTCGATTTGATGCCACGAGATGGCTTGATATTGCGCTTGGGCCGTAAGAGGCCCCTCCTGGAGTCTGCACACCCCCAGTGAGCGCCGTCGACGAGATATATAGATCGGGCTGCACGCCGCAGCAATATATGGATCGGGCTACACGCCGCAGCGGTGTTGGTACTATTATACGTATTTAGTTTACTTCATTTGTGTTCCATTATCTGTTGTTTGTGCTACTTTATGTGATACCTATCTGATCGCCTGACATTTATCTGTTAATTGAGTGTTGTGCCCGAGGGGCAGATTTTCGTGCTTATCTGCACTATTTGTTTGCATTCATTCGCGTAATAGTTGAAAAGGTCATTTTTAAAAGAGGTTTAAACTAAGCTAAGATGTTTTTCCAAGGATTTCACAGTTTTACTGCTTTTATTCAAAGGGTGTTACACTGCTCTATACAGCATGTTGATGCATTTTTTGTGATTTCTTACTGCTTAGTTATTATTTACCTTTATTCCTCACTGGGTTGGAGTACTCACTTTACTCCCTGCACCTCGTGTGCAGATGCGGTTATTTGTTCACCCGGTAGCGGGTTTTGAGCTGGTCGGAGGCTATGTTATCGGAGTTTAGTGAGGTGACTGCCAGTGTTCGCAGCACCGCATCTCTTCCTTTTGTTTACCAGTCCTATTTTATATTTTTCAGGCCTTGCAGTTGTATTTATACTCTAATAGATGCTCATGACTTGTGACACCCCGGTTTGGGCTATGTCGGGTTGTACTTCCGCTAATTATTATCATTTAATCCCATTTAAACTGCTTATGAACTGTTTAACCGCTTTAAATAGGATGTATTGGGTTTAGTTGGTTGGCCTTGTCTTCACGAGAGGCGCCATCATGATCGGATCAGGGATTGGGTCGTGACAAGTTGGTATCAGAGCCTAGGTTACATAGGTTTCACGAGTCATGAGTAGGTTTAGTAGAATATCGCGGATCGGTACAGAGACGTCTGTATTTATCCTTGAGAGGCTGTAGAACCTTTAGGTTATAAGGCGTCGTATGAGATTCCATTTGAGAATTCATCCGTTAGCAGGTGTAGGTATTTTATGAACAATCATTTAGGAAATCGTGTGTTGTTTCATATTAATCTTCTTTAAGTAATTTTTGTGTGCTTTCCAAGCATCTTCAAATACATATAATATTTGGTAGTTTGCCTTTGTGAAATGGCACTTTGAATCCACCAATTGATGGAGTGCCTCAAAACACTTACTGTGATAACTAAGAAGAACACGTTATGTTCTCCTTTTTATTCCAAGAGAAGACCATGAATATAATTGGTGAAAAGAGTTATCAAACATATCTATTAAATTATAATATATCATATTCTCGAACCAAAGAGTTCTCAAATTTTGCCACCTTACCAAATAATATTATGAGTCATTTATTAGGGGTGGCTTTGCTGCCACGTAGGGGAGGGGGTTAGGCTTATCCAAATTTATCCACTTAATTAGTTAACCGGGTAATATTTTTGTTATCCGATAATTAATCTATTACCCATATAATTTAAAAATTACCACAAATTACTTAAAATTCTATTTATTTTCAAAATACTTCATATATACTTTATATATTATACTACAGTGGTCATATAGTACCTTACATGGTACTAGTTTATAATTATCGGGTACTTGATCTGTATTTTATCCCAAATTGCCAAACTTCGACAAAATTCGTTTCTTCGATATTACTTACCCTCTTGCCTTCACGAATTTACTCATCACTTATAATCCTTATAATTCTCAAATAATCTTTTCCTTGGACTAATGTCAATTACCATATGATAAATTCAACGTACAATACTGCAGGGTGTAACATCGTCGTAACTTATTACTGCGAAGCGTGATATCATCATAATACTGTGGGGCGTAATAATCTACCTTTATGCCTTCTTCGGTGCCTTCTTCATCAGCATACCCTCTGACTGCACTGAGGGTTAATCAGACTCACTCCAGCATCAACAACTGGACGTACGTAGCTATATCAATGTTGTCTGTCCTATCCAGCAACAATGGCAGCTCAGTCAGTTCCAGCACAACCTCAGGTTCCTGCTTCAATAGAGGAATCACTAAAGAAGCTCCTTAATAACCATAAGCTAATCATGGCCAATTTGTAAGCACAAGGAAAAGCTATCACGGACCTGAGCAAACAAAAAATGAATATGAAGAAGACTCGGGCCTCAAAGGAGTCAGTCAAGCTTCTGAGGAAGGAAGTGGAAAAGATTAGATCAGCTGGAGACATCCCATTGGACCTACTATTGGTGGAACCAGTTCCAGCAGCTCAGGCAACACAGGAACCAGAGTAGGAGGCTAATAGAGTGCCTATGAGGAGAGGGGTGATCCCCTAGACTGATGATTTGGAGATTGAGTTGGAGGACCCCGAGGGAGGTGACTCAGGCTAGCCATAGGACCCAGCCAGTGACCCCATGCAGACAGAAGAAACATAGGGAGTTTTCTTTATTCTCTAACACCTCTTTGATCTTATTTTTTAAGGACAATGCTAGTTTTATTTAGGGATGGGGAGGGGGGGTGGGGGTGGTTCTATTTTGATTTGATGACTGAAATGTAATTATGATACTTATTTTTCTTTATCGTTATTTTTCACTTTTGGTATGTATATAACTTTACCATTAGTTATTTTTCACTTTTGGTATATATATAACTTTACCATTACTTATTTTTCACTTTTCGTTATTTTTCAATTTCGGTATGTATATAAAGTTACCTTCCCATGTATATATTCATTCCCCTTTTATTTATATTCGTCTCAATTCCCTATTGTACATATTCAGCTTACTTTCCGTATTTTACTTTATAACTTCTTTTGCAATTTTCCTTAATAGCATATCTTCTTATTTTCATTTAGTAATTTCTTTTTTCAATTTGTAGCTTCTTACTTTTACAAGTTTTCGTGATCAATAAGCCTTTGTCTTTCTTAATGTCACGGTTCTTTCTAAAGATGGAATTTGTGTGAACTTGGTGGCTCTTCCCGATGATGGATGACATGATAACCTTCTTAAGGGTTTGAGTCTGTTTTCTTTATGTTTTTTGTGTAAATAGTAGTAAAGAATAAAAGTGTCTCATGCAAAGCTTCACTTGGGACTAACACATTTACCTTTGACCTTATGGTTAGAAACAAGTTGTTTGAAAAGAATGGTGCTAATTTTGACCTTTAGACTCTTGTGTTGACTAAACAATCATCGAGTGGTTTTTCGGGACCATTTATGTTGCTCAATATTAGCTAAGGTTGTTCTGGGCCCGCGAATCTATTCTTTTTAGCAATCCAATAGCTTGTGAGCTGAGCTATTGATTTGCATGTCCAAGTCCTCTGCCAATTAAGTTACCCTAAATATTTGTCTAGGCAAAATTCTAAGTGAAGCTCGACTTGAGAAATAATTATAGGCTCTCCTTGATCCAAATTGAACTTGAAAGCATCCATAGCCCACCAAATATGACATCCCTTATCAATCCCATTGAGATGAAGCCCTTATTCTTTTAATAACCATGATACAAGCCTTTACCCGTTCTAAAATAACCCTTTCTTGGCACCCGATCTTTCCTTGGCACAATTGGCAAAAGCGTAAGTTTGTGGGGAGAGACAAGGAATGCAAAAGTGATAAAAGGTACAAAGTGAAGAAAAGGGAATGCAAACGAAAACAAAGGAAAGCCAAAAAGTCAAAGAAAGTGAACAATATAGAAAATGAAGGGATTCAATAAAAGCAATGATGAAAGGATTGGAATGATTAGAAAGGAGAAAAAAATAATTGTCATGAACAAGAAAGAGTGACAGTGTGTCTCTCTAGTCCCTAAGGAAGAAGAAAATGACTAAAAGAGTCAAGAAAGTTTGAGCCGAAATGAGAAAATGAAGTGCTTAAGGAAAGATGAAAGCTCCATAGAGCAATATATCCTTCCTTGAACCAAAAGCCTTCACTACATTCCCGCAAAATCCCTATATGATTTCAGGTTGAGTGAGCTTACATTAGTGGTGATTCACATAAAGGGCAAACTTATGGTACTTAGAGCCGGACTTGTGGCATTCCCTTATGAGAGACGGGTATGCTTCTTCAGAATTCTTGTTTTGAGTGCTTCAATTCTTAAGTGAGATTTTGCTTATGGAGAGTGGAGGAGAAAGATTTTGGGTTCGACAATGACATACGTAGTAGATCGAGCTTCCTTGATGAGTTAAGTCAACTTTTGATACTCTTGTGCCGCACTAGAGCCATGGTGCTAAAAAAGTTGTGTATTGTTGATAATGCATTGGTGTTGAGGGTAATTGTTAGTCCCAATTGATACTTGATGAAGTCACCTTAGAACGCTGAAATTTTCCTTTCTTTTATCTTGCAGAGGTGGGAATTACTTTGTTGCTTGAGGACAAGCAAAAACAGAAGTTTGGGCGAGTTGATAACTATGGATTCTAGCCTATCTTATGCTCTCTTTTGCTTAGGTTTTGGATAAAAATGTGTAAAAATATTCCCGAAAACTTACTTATTGTGCTTGATTGCAGGGTTTGGTCAAAATGAGGCAAGAAAGCCATAACCAACTCATGAAGGAGTTAAAATTGCACAAGTTCAAAGTTGAGAAAAAAGCGCTGACCGCGAAGGAAAGAATGACCGCGGAAGGTCCACCGCTGAAGTGGCCACAATTATGCTGATATCAGAATTGAGGTTCAGAGAAGGCATTTCTGGGGTACAACAGAGACCATTGACCGCGATGAAATAGCATGGTAGCGGAATACCTAACGCGGCCACGATGCGAATTCCGCTGAGAGGGTCTATCAAGGTTCAGAGACCTTGAAAGTTGAGCCTAAATGAGGAGCGCGGTCCGCGTCCAAATTGCGCAGCTGCGGTTGATGCTAATGTTGAGGCAGTCTCTTTTATGCTACCAGCAAAATCAAGTCTAGACCAAGCACAAAAGAGAAGAACCGCGGTCTGTGCCTGGTTTTGTGCAGCTGCGAAAGTCCAAGCATTGAGGTGCTCAGTATTGCATTGACAGCGGAACCTCTGTAGGGGTATTTTTGTCCAGTAATTTTAGTTGTGTATAAATAGATCTTTTTCACATTTTTAGGGTATCTTTTGTATCATGGAGCTCGTTAATAGCCGTACTTTAAGACTTTGAGTATTTTTAAAGTAGATTTAGCTTATATTCCTAGATTTTATTCTTGTAATCAACTTTTATGACTTATATTCCATCTTCATCTTTGATTTCTACCTTGATTATGAGTAGCTAAACATATTATCTAGGGTTGTGACCCAACTTTAGTGTGGGTATTTAATGGGTCTTTTGTTTTAGGGGTTAATTGTTTATGGGTTAGTAATATTTAGCTTGATTCATACTTTAATTTTAGAATTGGTGGCTACAAACACTGATTCATGCCTTTATGACTTAGACTCTTATTGAGAAAGAGGGACTAAGTCTAGAAAAATTAGGCTACCAAAGAATTGGGGTGCAATCAAGAGATTGATAGCCTCAATTAGATGGTTAAATCTAGAGATAGTAGTACCCGACTTGAGCCAATTTTACTTGTATTATTTGAAAACACAATTGGGCTTGAGAAAGCTAATTAGGGCAAAGTCATTCAAACTACCGAGAGGTATAGAATGAGTAATTTTGTGTAAAGGTTATATTACAACCCCAAATATAACAAGTTTGTCCTAAATTTTAGATCCCATTAGATACTCACCTAGGTGTAAGTAACTTCCCTAGTACTTTTTTATCATTTGAGAAAACTTTACAAAAAACATTGTACTTAGTTTATTTTCAGAAATCAATAATATTAAAAGTAGAATAGTAACAAATCCAAACATGATTAGAAGTACAATTAAAAGCAACACACATAGCTACGTTAGTTAGCAACCCAACTCTCAACCAATATTAAGTCCCTGTGAAAATTGATCCCGACCCTTCAGGTAAAAACTGCATCGACCACTCCTTGCCATTATATAGTGGTGTAGGGTTGGAGCCGATCACGACCCTAGTTCTCCCTCCATAAACCGTTGTGACAGTACCTCGCCTCTATGTCTAGGTAAGCCTAACATTGCGGAAAAAGGAATGAAAACATAAAAGTTATCAACTAATAAGTAAATTTAAACAACGAATGTGATGTCGCTCGACATGTACAATAATCACTTCCGAACAGTACTTAGACTCTTCCAAAATCTGGAATGTCATAAGTCACAAGCTACAGAAAGAAAAAAGTGCTTCTAAACTCCAGAATCTATCAACGAAGAAAATACAAGAAGTCTTTAACTTGAGGAAGAGTAGATAGGAACTCCTAGGTCTGGGGACGTGACAGATATACCTTGAAGTCTCTACAGTCATCTCGCCTCACTGGTGATGTGGCTGTTAAGAGGTACCTGAATCTACACATGAAAAATATGTGCAGGAAAGGGCATGGGTACACCACAACGGTACCCAGTACGTGCCAAACCTAACCTCGGTCGAGAAGTGACGAGATCGGGTGAGGGCCCTACTTGTATAAGTACAATGAATTAAGATAAAAAAAGTATTACAGTAAAATAAGTACGGAACTCTAACATGAATAAAATTCACTGTAGTCCCAAAGTAAATGTGCAAGGGAATCTCCCAGAATACCGTTCTGTAGTCCCAAAGTAAATGTGCAGGGGAATCTCCCGGAATACCATTCCGTAGTCCCAAAGTAAATATACAATGCTGGGGGATCTTTTGGAATACAGTTCGGTAGTCCCAAGGTAGACATGCAGTACAGGGGGATCTCCCGAAATACCATTCCATAGTCCCAAAGTAAATATGCAGCTCAACCAAACAGAGATAACAATTATAGCAAGAAACCACACAATTTAGGCTAAGTGCGAGTCAAGGAAGAAGAGTAAATCTCACTAAGACATGCTGCACAGAGTTCAAATAGTCAACTAAGGCAATTAAGTCACGTAGGCATGATTTCCTAAACTACATAGGAGAGTTACATACACTAGTATTGCTCAATCAAAGGAAAATAGATATTTACTTAATGAAAACGGGGTTTTTCAACAAATAGTCCGTGTACGTACTCATCACCTCACGTATACGGCGCTCATATACCAAAGAGTACCAAATCCTAAGGGGAGTTTTCCCATATTAAGGTTAGTCAATCTACTTACATCAAACCAAACTCAAATCAATCTGAAATAATGCTCTTTCCATGAATATCCGGCTCCGAATTGCCCAAATCTAACCAAATCAATTACATAACGTAAATATAGCTAAAAACAACTAATTTAGCTAATGAAATCAAGGATAAGGAAAGAAAATAGGAAGACACCAAAAAATTCTCCCCGTGCCACGTCTTTGAAACGGGTAAAAATTGCCAAATAAGAACACTCATTCACTCACGAGATCACTGGCGCAAAAATCATCCAAATCTGACGCCAATAGCCCACTCAAATCTCAGGTTTTTGGTTGGAAAACTTTTCCCCTAATTTCTCGACTTTCTCACTCAAATTCATTAATTTAATGAAGAAAATAACTATGGATTAATGAAATATGATAAAATAGGATTAAGAATCGTTACCTAATGATTTTCTCCGAAAAAACTCTAGAAAAATCTTCTTCCTCCAAGCTCTAAATCGAATTTCATAAAATAATTCCAAACCCTCGAATCTTCCCTTTTCTGCCCAGCGATTATCGCACTTGCGGGCCAAGGATCTCATCTGCGGTCCCGCACCTGCGGAATTTCCATCGCAGGTGCGGCTTTTAACTTAAAGCACCTCGTCTGTATCTGCGATCAAGAGGTTACACCTGCAGACCCTTGTCCACTTTTGCGGTTCCTTCTCTCGCACCTACGGGCATCGCAAATGCGGAAATACCCTTACATCTGCGAACCAAGACCTCCTTCCCATTTCCGCTTCTGCGGTTCCAGAGCCGCTTCTGCTGCTCCGTACCTGCGGCCCAAAGTGCGCAGGTGCGAAAACACCACCTGCAGCAACTTCAGCTATTTGAATAAGTCTCAAGCCAATCTGTTAAGCACCCGAAACTCACCCTAGGTCACCGGGACCTCAACCAGACATACCAACCAGTCCTAAAACATCATACGAACTTAGTCGAGCACTCAAATCATATCAAACAATGCTAAAATTATGAATCACCCTCCAATTCAAACTTAAAGAACTTGAAACTTCAAATTTCTACTACCGCTGCCGAAACCTATCAATCTATGCCTGATTGATCCCAATTTTTTACACAAGTCATAATCAATATTATGACCTACTCCAACTTCCGAAATTGGATTTCGACCCCGATATAAAAAAATCCACTACTGGTCAGAATCTCCAAAAATTCGACTTTTGCCATTTCAAGCCTAAATAAGTTACAGACCTCCAAAATACAATCCGGATACACCCCTAAGCCCAAAATCACCCAACGGAGCTAACGGAATTGACGGAACTCCATTCTGGAGCCGTCTTCACACTGTGCTGACTATCGTCCAAATTCTAAGACTTAAGCTCTCATTTAGGATCTAAGTGTTCCAAAATACTCCGAAACTTAAAACGAATTATCCCGGCAAGTCACAATAGCAAAAATAAATAATGGAGAAGTAGTTAATAGGGGATCGGGTCACTAATTCTCAAAACAACCGGCCGGATCGTTATACATCACCGAAAGACGAATAGACAAATTCCCCTCAAAGTCCCCGCTTCGCACTTCCTATTCTTGGATGTGTCCAAAATGTAAAGTATAGTAAAGTCGTAGATAAATTCGTATTTGCTTGCTTGCTTTGATGTTTATCTATTTGCCAAATACTTAGGGTGAATTGCATTTAGTAATAATCCCGTTAACTTGTAACATTGTACATTGGATAATTCACATAATTTGTATGAACACGTAGGTTGTCAAATATGTATATTAAACTTGGTCGATCAATTAGGAATAACATACACATAATCAATTAGGTTAGTTGTATACCTAAAATAAAACATGCCATCCTCTTTTTCATGAAAATAAAAATAAATCATTTTATCGTATTTTCTTAAAGCTGTACCAGCATGCCTTTCAGACCTCTCTATATGTAAATTATTCTTTAACTAACACATTTTGAGTAGAAATAACTTGTAAAGACATTGAAATTTTATTGTTTTGCTTTTCTTGGAGAGACTTAGGCCTTGTAGTCATTTGGACTTGACTCATATAATTTGTGTTTCAAGACCATGACTCGAGAGATGGTCTTTAGCTACTCATTGAATGATAATTCATTTTTTTAGCGCGAATATCTCCTTGTATTGACGGTATAATTTTCTATGTCACAAATATTTTGATACTACACCATATTCAATCCATTTATCAAATTGGTTCTTTTAGCTTTGTTCATGATCTATTAAGATTATTCTTTTCCACTCTTACCAATTATTTAGAGTAAATTTCATTTTTAGCTTTCCACTTGAATAGTTAAGTTTTGCACATAAACTAAATTCTTTCAAAGGGTATTCTTTAATTAATATTCATTTAGTCAATCTGTAAATATTCCGCTTATCACTACATATTATCTTGTACTCTCATCCCTTAAACAACTTCTTATACGAGTTCATTCATTTTCGAACGAAATTCTTTCATACTTCATTTATTAAATTAAAGTGTAAGACATAGCATTTATATATCATTTAACCTTGTCTTGTTTGTTATTATTGTTCCTTATTACATTTTATACTTTAGATAAATACAAACATTATCCTCTCTTCACTTAACTTATTCTAAAAAAATACCAAATTCTTCTTTTAGGTCTTGTGCATCGATTTCAAAGAACGTAAATTATTTCATACTCTTTGTTCATTTACTTTTACTACATGTGCACGTGAATATATACATTCCATTATTTGCTTGCTATAGCTAATCATCCTCTATTTAAATTAACTTTTCAGTTATTCTTATAAATATTAATCAACTCTCTTCTTACTTTATTCATTAAATAAAAACTATCCAAAGATAATTCTTCATCTTTTATTGTATGTGTGTTCAATCAAGTCTAATGCTATATAAGTAAATTGCTTGGCTTTAATTATAAGTCGAAGTTTCCTTCTATACTCTATTTTGAACCCAATTCTTTCAATCAAATCCCAACAAATATTTTATTTAGTAATTTGCTTTGCATAACTTGTTGTATATCTTTTATCACAAATGAAATAGTCATGCTTTGAATATTTATTCATTACGGGACAATTGTATTGACTACTCTTTGATATAAATCCTGTGTGACGTAGTTAATCATTCTTTTGAACCTCCCCTCCGTTATTTAATCGAATCCGTAGGAACCACATTTTTTTTTTTTTTTTTGGATTTTGAGAGATGCCTAACACCTTGCCTTGAGATAACTTGAACCCTTACTCAGAATCTCAATGGTTTGATAGACCATAGTCGAAGTGTACATTATATAGTATAATATAAGTGTCTTGGTGTACCTTAAACATTAGGTGGCAACTCTAAACTTTAATAACCCTGTAGAGTACTATAAGTTGTAGTTTGTTTTTTCTCGTGCAAAATAGAGTGCAACAGTTATTATCACGCAGTTGATGTTAGTACTGTGTTAGATTTGGCATTTATTTCTTGTTGAATTTTATTATTTTATTTTTAACTGTTAAAATTGGTTAATAGCTTATTTCACGTCTGCTTGACTAGCAAGTGGATGTTAGATACCATCACGAACACGAAGTTAGGATTTCGGGTCATGACAAGTTGGTATCAGAGCACTAAGTTGTTTAGGTTTCACGAGCCATGAGCAATCCTAGTAGAGTATGGAGGATTGGTACAAAGACTTCTATACTTATCTTCTATAAGCTATGGAGAAAACGCACAACATCTAAAGCCAGACAGGAGCCGGAGCTACCTGTTGCAGCCAGTATCAGGGGTAAAGGCCGAGGCCGAGGTCGAGCCAGATGCCGAGGCAGAGGCCAAGGTAGAGGCAGATCTCAGCCTAAAGCTCGAGCAGCAACACCCTTAGTGGAGCTTCAAATCATGAGGAGGAGATCCCAACTCAGACTGCACCAGTCGGACCCGCTCAAGTCCCGGAGGAATTGATAGCCACTCCCATGCTATAGGACGCTCTAGTCCATTTAGTGGTCCTTATGGAGAGTGTGGACCAGAGTGGTGTATTTCCGGTAGTGTCAGCCATCTCTCAGGCTAGGATAGAAGAACAAAATTCTGCTACTCACACTCCAAAGCAGATGGTTCCCATAAATCAGACTCTAGCAGTCTAGCCATTTGGGGTAGTTCAACTGGTTATGTCACGATCCAAAATCTACTTTAGGCCATGATGGCGCCCAATGTTGCCGTTAGGAAAGCCAACGATTAACTATTACATTAATTGTTCATTTTATTACTTTCGAAATCATAAATTTTATTAAGTAAAGAAACTTACACATTTCAAATCATGGTTACATATATAACTAGTAAGGCATAAAGATAAAAGGGTGATAATAATATGAAAATCCTAAATCATTATCTAGAATATTCCAAAAGTGATGTCACAAGTTCATTAGCATTTATTAAGTAGTACAATAATAATACAACATATTTCTAAAATATAATTACACACTAGAGTAAATAATATGATGGAGACTCTGTGTGCTATGATATGTAGCCCAGAATGCAACTCACCGTAAAATCTCGTCAACAGTTGTGTCTACGCGCCAAGATGACCACCGAATGTGTTACATATTGCGTTTTCATACGTTAAAAGTTTCGTCTTCAGTTAATCGATGTAGTCTCGGGGATGAGATTATCTTGAGGTTAGTATAGTTACACTAATTATAACAAGCAGGAAATAACTGTCATGAAGGATAAAAGGGTACACAAATTAAAGAAACGAGTTTCGTTGAAAGTGACTAATTTGGGATAAAATACGGGTCGAGTGATAATACTCGATAATTATCGATTAGTACCATGTGAGGTACCATATGACCACGGTAGTACAATGTGTAAAGTATATTAAAAATGAGTGGTATTTTTAGATAATTTGAGATAATTTTTAAATTATACGGGTAATTGGTTAATTACCAGGTAACAGGACATTATCCAGTTAACTAATAAGTGGGTAAAAATTAATAATCTTCACCCCCACTACCCACGTGGTAGTAGGCCACCATTTAAGCATATCATTGATGGTCATATATACATATTACGATAAAGTGACGTGTAAATCATTTAAATGACTAATAAGAATGAGTTATTTTTAAAAGACTTTCTTAACTTAAAGTGTTTGGTTCCTTTTGGACAAGAAAATAGTAGTACGTCCGAGTCTTGTACATAGGACATTTTTATTAAAAACAATTGAAGAAGAAGCGAGACTTAGTTTAAAAAGAAAGCTTCATAGATCAAAAATAGTATTTCGTTCATATTTCGCAGAAGTAGAAGCTTCATTTCGTTCAATAAATTCAAGGAATAGGTATGTTAAGGTCATCCCTTCTTTCTTTTGGCATGGTCCAAAATATACTAAAGAAACAAGCAAACACACGGTTTCCACGAATTACTCTATTCATAGAGATATTAGGGGTGTCTATATTCTTGATTCCCCATAAGAATTATTATTATCTTCTGTTCATGGGTATAAAAATAATACGCAGTTGGAAAAATTTATCCGGAACGAATATTGAGATTATTACGTATTTTTCATGCATTTCTGTGATGACCCAAAAGGGTCATAACTTGTTTTTAAAATGAATTCTGCATTCCAAGGCCTTAAAAACCACTTTTAGCATCACCTCGATTTGTGTGTGCAGTCCGAGCGTGTAGCCGGAAAGCCTATATGTGAAAATCTGTGAAAATGTTGAAATCTTGACTTAAAATGCATTTAAGTTGACTTCGGTAAATATTTTGGGTAAATTGATCCAGACTCGTGATTTGACGGTCCCAGAGGGTCGGTGAAAAAATATGGGACTTGAGCATATGCCCGGAATCGAATTCCGAGGTCCCAAGCCCGAGAAATGAATTTTTAAAGAAATTTTTTTTCTGGAAATTTCTATGAGTTTTGGAAATGAAATGCATTTAGAATTTGATGGTATCGGGACCGTATTCTGATTCTGGGGCCCGATACAGGTCTTATATGTGAAATAAGATAAGTCTGTGAAATTTGATAAGAAACGGATGTCATGTGACATGATTCGGACCTTAAATGCAAAATTGATGTTTTAAGAAGTTTTGAAATATTTCATTGATTTTGAGGTTTGATTCGATGTTCATGATGTTATTTTGGCGATTTGATCGCCTGGATAAGTTCATATGGTGTTATTGAGTTAGTACGTATGTTTGGTTTGGATTCCCGAGGGCTCGTGTGAGTTTCAGATGTATTTCGGAACGTTTTGAACTCATAAAAAATGCATGTTTTTCAGTTCTAGAAATTTCTTTTCACGTATGAAAACGCGGGATTTCATGGCGGGAGGACCCTCGTGAACGCGATGAGTTATTCATGCTGAAGGAAATTTCTTTCTACGCGAACGCGAAGCTTTGGGTGGTCTTCCTTTCGGGAACGTGAGGCTTATGAGCCTGGGGCAGGGAAATGTGTATTATACGTACGCGACCACCTGGACGCAAACGCGACCACCTGGACGCGAACGCGACCACCTGGACGCGAACGCGACCACCTGGACGCGAACGCGAAGGCTCGAGGAGTTAGTGCTCCACGAACGTGAGCCCATTTCCGCGAACGCGATGAGCCTGTCGCGAACGCATAGACCAAATTCTCCCAATTATTTTTAAGTTCAAAAATAGAATTCATTACTGGAATTTCACCATTTTTCATAAACATCATCTTCTCCATACCTCTGAGGCGATTTTTGAAGAGGAACTTCACCATAGCTTCATAGGTATATAATCCCAAGCTCGTTTTCTTCAATTTTTTTCAACACCCACTAGATTTCTAGGTCTAAAACATGAGATTAAGGGTAGAAAATTAGGGATTTTGGTAGAGTTAGGACTTTTTAATTATTTGTGAATTTGACATCGTTTTGGGGTCGGACTTCAAAACAAATTGTATATTCGGGCTCGTGGGTGAATGGGTGATCGGGTTTTGGTCCAAACTTCGTGTTTTGTCCAAGCGGGCCCGGGGTCGATTTTTGACTTTTTGGGATGAATGATTAGAAAGCTATAATTAAGCATTGGAATTGGATTTTTTAGCATTTATTGATGTTATTAAGTAGATTATGTCTAGATACGATTGATTTGGAGCAAAATTCAAAAGGGAAAGCGGTGTTTGGTCTAACCTTAGATTGAGGGATTAGGAGTTGTGTCCTATTTGCTACTTGTTTCTTATTGAGTACAACGTATAGGCATGGTGACGAGTATCTATATATTGGCGTCGAGCATGACCGTGAGTCTTGAATTGCAATTTAATGTGTTCTTAAATAATACTATAGATGCTTTAATTGATGATTCTAGGTATTAAGCAAGGATTAAGATTGTTCTCGTGGAAAATACTTATGATTGAGTATTAGTGTTAGCAGAGATGGTTAGACGATGGAATAAGATTGGTTATAGTTGTTTCTCCCTTGCCGGGACATATTTATTTTTACGGTCGAATCCCTTGACGGGATAGTATAGTTCCTTGTTGATCCCTTGTCGGGACTCTTGGTATGATTGTTGTTAAATGTATATATATGGGTCGGGTTGCACGCCGCAACAATATTATATAGGATCGGGTTGCACGCCGCAACAATGTTATATTGGATCGGGTTGCATGCCGCAACAATGATATAAATGGATCAGGTTGCACGCTGCAACAGTGTTAAATGATAGGGATCAGGTTGCACGCCGCAACAATGTTATTATTGTTTTGTTGTAGATCTTGAATTGTTCTCTTATATTTCTCTAAATTTTCTGCTGCATTTGATATTTCCCCCGCAGCATGCACCTCCTCCCATTTTTAATTGCTTATTTCTGTTTTATTTTTTGTTTTATATTACATAACTGCACAGGTTTATCTAGGGTCTTATCCTAGCCTCACTACTTTACCGGGGTTAGGCCAGGCACTTACCAGCACATGGGGTCGGTTGTGCTGATGCTACACTCTGCACTATGTGCAGATCCCTGAGCAGCTCTTGGACTATAGCATACGGGTGGATGCCTTTAGTCCAGCTAGAGATCCCAAGGTAGTCTTGTAGGCGTCTATAGGCCCGACGTTCTCTTCTATTTCATTACGTGTTATGTTTTCACTTGTATTCGAGACAGATTGTATTTCCTTTTCAGACTCTTGTATGTAGTAGTCATAGATAGTCCGTGATATTGTGACTCCATATTCTAGGTAGAGGCGTATATTGGATTGTTGTACTGGCTTTGGTTATTTTTATTTGTTTAAGTCTTCTGCTTGTTCTATTTATCGTTAATGTTCAATGTTGATTACCACTTAATCTAAATTGTTAAAAAAAGCTAAAAGTTGAAAGAGTTAGTGATTCTTTGTTGCGCGACTTGCCTAGCTTCCACAAGTAGGGCCATAACGACTCTCGAGGGTGGGAATTCTAGGTCGTGACAGTTAGTATCAGAGCTCTAGGTTACATAGGTCTCACAATTCACAGACAAGCTTAGTAGAGTCTGAGGGATCGGTACAGAGACGCCTGTATTTATCCTCTAGAGGCTACAAAGTTAGGAAAAACTTCACATTTATTCCTTCTTGTCGTCCGGTTTGGTTTCTCAATGCTAATTGAATTTCTACTCTATTATTTCATATATAGCGAGAACACGTGCTTCCTCATCCACCGATCAACAGCCCGAGCCCCCAGCAGCAGCTCCCACGAGGGGTAGAGGGCAAGGCCGAGGCCGTGCTAGAGGCCGAGGTAGGGGCAAAGTTCAACCCAGAGCAGCAGCACCAGCGACGGAGCATCAAGATGACTTTGATGATGAGGTTCCAGCCCAAACAGTTCTGGTAGGCCCAACTCAGGTCCTAGAGGGGTTTATTGATACCGTAGTAATGCAGGATACTCTGGTCCGTCTAGTGGCCTTATGGAGAGTGTAACTCGGGCAGGCTTGCTTCCTATAGAACCAGCCATCTCTCAGGCTGGAGGAGGAGCCCAAACTCCTGCTACTTGCACTCCGAAGCAAATGGCTCCCCAGTTTCAGACTCTAGCAGCTCAGGCAGTTGGAGAAGTTCAGCAGGGTATGGTAGCTCAGACCGGTGATGGAGCAGCCATGTCTGTCGATGCTTTGTGGAGATTGGACAGGTTCACCAAGCTGTTCACTACTACATTCAGTGGTGCATCTTCTGAGGATCCCCAAGATTATATAGACAACTGCCATGAGGTTCTCAGGAACATGAGGATACTTGAGACTAATGGGGTCGATTTTGCTACTTTTCACTTATCTGGATCCGCCAAGACTTGGTGGAGAGATTATTGCTTGTCTAGACCAGCCGGATCACAAGCCTTGACTTGGGAGTAGTTTACTTAACTATTTCTGGAGAAGTTTCTCCCATCACTCAGATAGAGGCCTATCGGAGGCAGTTTGAGTGTCTCCAGCAGGTTTCTATAACTGTTACCTAGTATGAGACCAGATTCATCGACTTGGCTCGTCATGCTTTTGTCATACTTCCCACCAAGAAAGAGAGGGTGAGGAGGTTCATTGATGGGCTTATTCAACCGATTCGTCTTCAGATGGCTAGGGAGGTAGGGAGTGAGATTTCCTTCCAGGAGGCGGCCAATGTGGCCAGGAGAGTGGAGATGGTTCTGTTGCAGGGAGGTGGTCATGGGTCGGACAAGATGCCTAGTCATTCAGGAAGGTTCAATAGTGCCTCGTCTGGAGGTAGAGATTAGTATGGTAGAGGCCATCCTTCTAGGCCCTTTCAGTCAGCACTTCAGGTTTCTCATGATGCTTCGGGTGGTCGTAGTTGTCACATGCAGTATTCTGACAGCAGCCACACAGTGCACCACTAGCTTCTATCAGTGCACCACCACTCTAGAATTTTCGGGGTGATCATTCAGATCTCCAAGGTCAGTCTTAGTTTCCTCAGCCACATCACTCAGGTGGATTTTTGAGTGTGGTTAGTATGGTCATATCAAGAGGGCTTGTACGAGATTGATGGGTACTCTGTCGCAGAAACAGGGTTCTCGTACTATGGTTCAGGCACCAGGTATTCCATAGACCCCCAGCCAGCTAGAGGTGGGGGTAGACGTGCAAGAGGTAGAGTTAGAGGTGGAGCTCAGACCGCTAGAGGTGGAGGGCAGTCAGCTGCAGGCCGTCCCAGAGAGGTAGTCCATGGTGGTGGAGCCCAGCCCCGATGTTATGCTCTTCCATCCATGCATGTGGCTAAGGCTTCCGATGCAGTTATCATAGGTACTGTTCTTGTTTGTGGTAGAGATGCTTTGGTTTTATTTGATCCAGGGTCTACATACTCCTTTGTGTCATCTTATTTTGCACCGAATCTGGTCATGCCTAGTGATTCATTGAGTGCCCCCGTATATGTGTCTACACTAGTGGATGATTCTATTGTGGTAATTCGAGTCCATCGCTCTTGTATAGTTGTGATTGGGGGTCTTGAGACCCGCGTAGATTTGTTGCTTCTGGACATGGTTGATTTCGATGTTATATTGGGGATGGACTGGTTATCACCTTACCACGCTATCTTGGACTATCATGCCAAGACTGTGACCTTAGCCTTACTGGGTTTGCCTCGTTTATAGTGGAGAGGGACTCCTAGTCATTCTACCCGTAGTGTCATCTCTTATGGGAAGTCTCGGCGTATGGTCGAGAAGGGGTGTTTGGCCTATTTGGCATATGTTCGTGATTCTAGTGCCGAGGTTCCTTCTTTTGATTTTGTGCCTATTGTTCGTGAGTTCCCTGAGGTATTTCCTTCAAACCTGCTGGGTATGCCACCCGATAGGGATATTGACTTTTGCATTGATTTGGTACCGAACACTCAGCCTATTTCCATTCCACCGCATCGTATGGCCCCGCCTGAGTTGAAAGAGTTGAAGGAGGAGTTGCAAGACTTTCTTGAGAAAGGTTTCATTAGACCTAGTGTTTTGCCTTGGGGTGCGCCGGTGTTGTTTGTTAAGAAAAAGGATGGATCGATGCGAATGTGTATAGATTACCGGCAGCTGAATAATGTTACAATCAAGAATAAATATCCATTGCCGCGGATTGATGATTTGTTTAATCAGCTTCAGGGTGCCAAGGTATTTTCAAATATTGATTTGAGTTCTAGCTACCATCAGTTGAGGATTAGGGCATTCGATATCCCTAAGATAGCTTTCCGCACTCGGTACGGGCATTATGAGTTCTTGGTGATGTCATTCGGGTTGACAAATGCCCCCAACAACTTTTATGGATTTGATAAACTGAGTATTCAGGCCTTACTTGGATTTGTTCGTGATAGTCTTCATTGATGATATCTTGATATACTCCCGTAGCCGGTAGGAGCACGAGCAGCACCTTAGGGTGGTTCTTCAGACTCTAAGGAATAGTCAGTTGTATGCTAAGTTTTCGAAATGTGAGTTTTGGTTAAGTTCAGTTGCATTCATGGGTCATGTTGTATTAGCAGAGGGTATTCAAGTTGATCCAAAAATGATTAAGGCAGTCAAGAACTGGCCTAGACCAGCATCAGCTATAGAGATTCAAAGTTTCTTGGGATTGGTAGGCTACTATCATCAGTTCATGGAGGGGTTTTCATCCATCGCAACCCCGATGACCAGGTTGACCAAGAAGGGTGTCCATTTAAGATGGTCGGATGAGTGTTAGGCGAGCTTTCAAAATCTCAAGATAGCTCTGACTATGGCACCGGTGTTGGTTTTGCCCACAGGTTCAGGGCCTTATACAGTCTATTGTGATGCATCTCGTATTGGACTTGGTGCAGTGTTGATGCAGGATGGCAAGGTCATTGCCTATGCTTCGTGACAGTTGAAGATTCATAAGATGAACTATCCAGTTCATGATTTGGAGTTGGCAGCCACTGTTCTCGCGTTGAAGATTTGGAGGCATTATCTGTATAGTGTGGCGTGTGAGGTGTTCACGAATCACAAGAGTCTTTGGTATTTGTTCAAGCAAAAAGAGTTGAATTTGAGGTAGATAAGGTGGTTGGAGTTGTTGAAAGACTATGATATTACCATCTTATATCATCTGGGAAAGGCCAATGTGGTGGCTGATGCTTTGAGTAAGAAGTAAGCCAACATGGGCATATTGCTTATATTCCGGTCGGTTAAAGGCCGCTCGCTTTGGACGTTCAGGCTTTGGCCAATCAGTCTGTGAGGTTGGATGTTTCTGAGCCCAGTCGGGTGTTAGCTTGCATGGTCGCTCGTTCTTCTTTATTGGAGCGTATCCGTGAGAGGTAGTATGATCATCCCCATTTGTGTGTCCTTAGAGATACGGTGCAGCACGGAAGTGCCAAGCAGGTTACCTTAGGTGATGATGGAGTTTTGAGATTGCAGGGTCGATTTGTGTGCCTAATGTGGATGGACTCCAAGATTTGATTTTAGAAGAGGCCCATAGCTCACGGTACTCTATTCATCCGAGCACCGCGAAGATGTATTAGAATTTGTGGCAGCATTATTAGTGGCAAAGAATGAAGAAGGATATCGTTGCATATGTGGCTCGGTGTTTGAATTGTCAGCATGTTAAGTATGAACATTAGAGACCTGGTGGTTTGTTCCAGAAGATTGAGATTCCTGAGTGGAAATGGGAGCGGATCACTATGGACTTCATTGTTGGACTCCCATGGACTTAGAGGAAGTTCGATGCATTGTTGGTCATTGTTGATAGGCTGACCAAGTCCGCGCATTTCATTCCTGTGGCCGTCTCCTATTCTTCCGAGAGGTTAGCTGAGATCTATATCTGAGAGATTGTTCATCTTCATGGTGTGCTCGAGTCTACTATTTCGGACGGAGGTACGCAGTTTACCTCACATATTTGGAGAGCAGTTCAGCGAGAGTTGGGAACATGGGTTGACTTGAGCACATCGTTTCATCCTCAGACGGACGGGCAGTCCGACTGGACTATTTAAATTTTGGAGGATATGCTCTGAGCTTGTGTCATTGACTTTGGAGGCTCGTGGGATCAGTTTTTGCCTTTAATAGAGTTTGCCTATAACAATAACTACCAGTAGAGTATTCAGATGGCTCCTTATGAGGCTTTATATGGTAGGCGGTGTCGGCCTCCGATTGGATGGTTTGAGCCGGGAGAGGCTTGGTTGTTGGGTATAGATATGGTTCAGGATGCCTTGTACATTGTCAAGATTATTCAGGATAGGCTTCGTATAGCTCAGTCCAGGCAGAAGAGCTATGCCGACCTCAAGGTTTGAGATTTGGCTTTCATGGTCGATGAGCGGGTATTGCTTCGATTGTCGCCTATGAAGGGCATGATGAGATTTGGGAAGAAGGGAAATCTTAACCCTAGATTCATTGGCCCGTTTGAGATTCTTGATCGAGTGGGAGAGGTGGCTTATAGACTTGCACTGCCGCCGAGCTTATAGCCGTGCATCCAGTGTTTCATGTGTCCATGCTTCGAAAATATCACAGCGATCCATCCCACGTGTTAGATTTCAGCACTGTCTAGTTTGAGAAGGACTTGTCTTATAAGGAGGAGCCGGTAGATATTCTAGACCGGTAGGTTCGTCAGTTGAGATGGAAGAGTTTTCCTTCTATTCGAGTTCAGTGGAGAGGTTAGCCTGCTGAGGCATTGACCTGGGAGTCCGAGTCCGATATGCGGAGCCGTTATCCCCATCTTTTCCCCGACTCAGGTACTTCCTTCTTATGTACGTTCGAGGATGAACGATTGTTTAGAGGTGGAGAATTTGTTGGCCTAAAGTCATCACTTGTTTTGAAAATGAATTCTACGTTCCGAGGCCTTAAAAACCTCTTTTAGCATCACCTCGATTTGCATGTACAGTCCGGGCATGTAGCCGAAAAGCCTATATGTGAAAATGTTGAAACTTTGACTTAAAATGCATTTAAGTTGACTTCGGTCAACATTATAGGTAAACAGACCCGGACCCATGATTTGACGGTCCTGGAGGTTCCGTGGAAAAATATAAGACTTGGGCACATGCTTGGAATCGAATTCCGAGGTCCCAAGCCCGAGAAATGAATTTTTAAGGAAAATTATTTTCTGGAAATTTCTATCAGTTTTGGTAATGAAATTTATTTAGATGATGGTATCAGGCCCGTATTCTGGTTCCGGGGCCGGGTGCAGGTCTTATATGTGAAATAAGATAAGTCTGTGAAATTTGATAAGAAACGGATGTCATTTGACGTGATACAGACCTTAAATGCAAAATTGATGAATTAAGAAGTTTTGAAATATTTTCAGTGATTTTAAGGTTTAATTCGATGTTCATGATGTTATTTTGGCAATTTGATCGCCCGGATAAGTTTATATGGTGTTATTGAGTTAGTACGTATGTTTGGTTTGGAGCCTCGAGGGTTCGGGTGAGCTTCAGATGTGTTTCGGAAGGTTTTGAACTCATAAAGGTTGCAGGTTTTTTAGTTCTGGTGTTCTGGTATTTTCTTCTTCACGTTCGCGGGAGGACCCACGCGAACGCGATGAGTTATTCATGCTAAAGGAAATTTCCTTCTACGCGAACGAGAGACCCAGGTCACGAATGTGAATCTTTGGGGGGTCTTCCCTTCGCGAACACGAGCCTGGTATCGCGAACGCGAAGGCTTATGAGCCTGGGAAGGGGGAGGTGTATTATATCTACGCGAACGGGACCACCTGGACGCGAACACGAAGGCTCTAGGAGTTAGTGCTCCGCGAACGCGAGTCCATTTCCCCGAACGCGAAGGTCTCTCAGGCCTAGCTCATTGCGAATGCGATGAGCCTGTCGCGAATGTATAGACCAAATTCGCCCAGTTATTTTTAAGTTCAAAATCAGAATGCATTACGGGAATTTCACTATTTTTCATAAACTTCATCTTCTCCACACCTCTTGGGCGATTTTTGAAGAGGAAGTTCACCATAGCTTCATAGGTATGTTATTCTATGCTCGTTTTCTTCCATTTTTATCAACACCTACTAGATTTCTAGGCCTAAAACATGAGATTAAGGGTAGAAAATTAGGGATTTGGGTAGAGTTAGGACTTTTTGATTATTTGGGAATTTGACCTCGTTTTGTGGTCGGATTTCAAAACAAATTGTATATTCGGGCTCGTGGATGAATGGGTGATCGGGTTTTGGTCCGAACCTTGTGTTTTGACACAGCGGGCGCGAGGTAGATTTTTGACTTTTTGGGAAGAATGACTAGAAATTTATAATTAAGCATTGTAATTGGATTGTTTAGCATCTATTAATGTTATTAAGTCGATTATGTCTAGATACGATTGATTTGGAGCCAAATTCAAAAGGAAAAGCGGTGTTTGAGGCTTGAGTTGGCTGTAGAAGTTCGAGGTAAGTGACTGGTCTAACCTTAGCCTGAGGGATTGGGAGTTGTGTCCTATTTGCTACTTGTTTCTTGTTGAGTACGACGTATAGGCATGGTGACGATTATATATACGTTGGTGTCTAGCATGACCGTGAGTCTTGAATTGCAATTTAATATGTTCTTAAATAATACTACGGATGCTTTAATTGATGATTCTCGATATTGAGAAAAGGATTAAGATTGTTCTCGTGGAAATTACTTTTGATTGAGTATTGGTGTTAGCTGAGATGGTTAGATGTTGGAATAAGATTGGTTATAGATGTTTCTCTATTGTCGGGACGTATTTATTTTTACGGTCGAATCCGTTGCCGGGATAGTATAGTTCCTTGTTGATCCCTTGCCGGGACTCTTGGTATGATTGTTGTTAAATGTATAGATATGGGACGGGTTGCATGCCGCAAAAATGTTATATTTGATCGGGCTGTACGCCACAACAATGTTATATTGGATCAGGTTGCACACCGCAACAATGATATAAATGTATCGGGTTGCACGCCACAACAATGATATAAATGGATCAGGTTGCACGCCGCAACAATGATATAAATGGATCGGGTTGTGCACTGCAACAGTGTTAAATGATAGGGATCAGGTTGCACGCCGCAACAATGTTATTATTGTTTTGTTGTAGATCTTGAATTGTTCTCTTATATTTCTCTAAATTTTCTGCTGTATTTGATATTTCCCCCGCAGCATGCACCTCCTCCCATTTTTAATTGCTAATTTCTGTTTTATTTTTTGTTGTATATTACATAACTGCACAGGTTTATCTAGGGTCTTGTCCTAGCCTCATCACTACTTTGCCGGGGTTAGGCCAGGCACTTTCCAGCACATGGGGTCGGTTGTGCTGATGCTACACTCTGCACTATGTGCAGATCCCTGAGCAGCTCTTGGACTATAGCATACGGGTGGATGCCTTTAGTCCAGCTAGAGATCCCAAGGTAGTCTTGCAGGCGTCTGTAGGCCCGACGTTCTCTTCTATTTCATTACGTGTTATGTTTTCACTTGTATTCGAGACAGATTGTATTTCCTTTTCAGACTCTTGTATGTAGTAGTCATAGATAGTCCGTGATATTGTGACTCCATATTCTAGGTAGAGGCGTATATTGGATTGTTGTACTGGCTTTGGTTATTTTTATTTGTTTAAGTCTTCTGCTTGTTCTATTTATCGTTAATGTTCAATGTTGATTACCACTTAATCTAAATTGTTAAAAAAGGCTAAAAGTTGAAAGAGTTAGTGATTCTTTGTTGCGCGACTTGCCTAGCTTTCACAAGTAGGGCCATCACGACTCTCGAGGGTCGGAATTCTAGGTCGTGACAGTTAGTATCAGAGCTCTAGGTTACATAGGTCTCACAATTCACAGACAAGCTTAGTAGAGTCTGAGGGATCGGTACAGAGACGCCTGTATTTATCCTCTAGAGGCTACAAAGTTTGGAAAAACTTCACATTTATTCCTTCTTGTCGTGCGGTTTGGTTTCTCAATGCTAATTGAATTTCTACTCTATTCTTTCGTATATAGCGAGAACACGTGCTTCCTCATCCACCGATCAACAGCCCGAGCCCCCAGCAGCAACTCCCACAAGGGGTAGAGGGCAAGGCCGAGGCCGTGCTAGAGGCCGAGGTAGGGGAAGAGCTCAACCCAGAGCAGCAGCACCAGCGACGGAGCATCAAGATGACTTTTATGATGAGGTTCCAGCCCAAACAGTTCTGGTAGGCCCAGCTCAGGACCTAGAGGGGTTTATTGCTACCGTAGTAATGCAGGATGCTCTGGTCCGTCTAGTGGCCTTATGGAGAGTGTAACTCGGGCAGGCTTGCTTCCTATAGAACCAGCCATCTCTCAGGCTGGAGGAGGAGCCCAGACTCCTGCTACTTGCACTCCGAAGCAGATGGCTCCCCAGTTTCAGACTCTAGCAGCTCAGGCAGTTGGAGAAGTTCAGCAGGGTATGGTAGCTCAGACCGGTGATGGAGCAGCCATGTCTGTCGATGCTTTGTGGAAATTGGACAGGTTCACCAAGCTCTTCAATACTACATTCAGTGGTGCATCTTCTGAGGATCCCCAAGATTATCTAGAGAACTGCCATGAGGTTCTCAGGAACATGAGGAATCTTGAGACTAATGGGGTCTATTTTGCTACTTTTCACTTATCTGGATCCACCAAGACTTGGTGGAGAGATTATTGCTTGTCTAGACCAGCCGGATCACAAGCCTTGACTTGGGAGTAGTTTACTTAGCTATTTCTGGAGAAGTTTCTCCCATCACTCAGATAGAGGCCTATCGGAGGCAGTTTGAGTGTCTCCAGCAGGGTTCTATAACTGTTACCTAGTATGAGACCAGATTCATCGACTTGGCTCGTCATGCTTTTGTCATACTTCCCACCGAGAAAGAGAGGGTGAGGAGGTTCATTGATGGGCTTATTCAGCCGATTCGTCTTCAGATGGCTAGGGTGGTAGGGAGTGAGATTTCCTTCCAGGAGGCGGCCAATGTGGCCAGGAGAGTGGAGATGGTTCTGTTGCAGGGAGGTGGTCATGGGTCGGACAAAATGCCTCGTAATTCAGGCAGGTTAAATAGTGCCTCGTCTGGAGGTAGAGATTCGTATGGTAGAGGCCATCCTTCTAGGCCCTTTCAGTCAGCACTTCAGGTTTCTCATGGTGCTTCGGGTGGTCGTGGTTGTCACATGCAGTATTCTGATCAGCAGCCATACAGTGCACCACTAGCTTCTATCAGTGCACCGCCACTCTAGAATTTTCGGGGTGATCATTCAGATTTCCAAGGTCAGTCTTAGTTTCATCAGCCACATCACTCAGGTGGATTTTTGAGTGTGGTGAGTATGGTCATATCAAGAGGGCTTGTACAAGATTGGTGGGTACTCTGTCGCAGCAGCAGCGTTTTCGTGCTATGGTTCAGGCACCAGGTATTCCATAGACCCCCAGCCAGCTAGAGGTGGGGGTAGAGGTGTTAGAGGTGGAGGTAGAGGTGGAGCTCAGACCATTAGAGGTGGAGTCCAGTCAGCTGCAGGCCGTCCCAGAGAGGTAGTCCATGGTGGTGGGCCCCAGCCCCGATGTTATGCTCTTCCAGCCATGCATATGGCTGAGGCTTCCGATGCAGTTATCATAGGTACTGTTCTTGTTTGTGGTAGAGATGCTTTGGTTTTATTTGATCCAGGGTCTACATACTCCTTTGTGTCATCTTATTTTGCACCGAATCTGGTCATGCCTAGTGATTAATTGAGTACCCCCGTATATGTGTCTACACTAGTGGATGATTCTATTGTGGTAATTCGAGTCCATTGCTCTTGTATAGTTGTAATGGGGGTTTTGAGACCCGCGTAGATTTGTTGCTTCTGGACATGGTTAATTTCGATGTTATATTGGGGATGGACTGGTTATCACCTCACCACGCTATCTTGGACTATCATGCCAAGACTGTGACCTTAGCCTTACTGGGTTTGCCTCGTTTATAGTGGAGAGGGACTCCTAGTCATTCTACCCGTAGTGTCATCTCTTATGGGAAGTCTCGGCGTATGGTCGAGAAGGGGTGTTTGGCCTATTTGGCATATGTTCGTGATTCTAGTGCCGAGGTTCCTTCTTTTGATTTTGTGCCTATTGTTCGTGAGTTCCCTGAGGTATTTCCTTCAAACCTGCTGGGTATGCCACCCGATAGGGATATTGACTTTTGCATTGATTTGGTACCGAACACTCAGCCTATTTCCATTCCACCGCATCGTATGGCCCCGCCTGAGTTGAAAGAGTTGAAGGAGGAGTTGCAAGACTTTCTTGAGAAAGGTTTCATTAGACCTAGTGTTTTGCCTTGGGGTGCGCCGGTGTTGTTTGTTAAGAAAAAGGATGGATCGATGCGAATGTGTATAGATTACCGGCAGCTGAATAATGTTACAATCAAGAATAAATATCCATTGCCGCGGATTGATGATTTGTTTAATCAGCTTCAGGGTGCCAAGGTATTTTCAAATATTGACTTGAGTTCTAGCTACCATCAGTTGAGGATTAGGGCATTCGATGTCCCTAAGATAGCTTTCCGCACTCGGTACGGGCATTATGAGTTCTTGGTGATGTCATTCGGGTTGACAAATGCCCCCAACAACTTTTATGGATTTGATAAACTGAGTATTCAGGCCTTACTTGGATTTGTTCGTGATAGTCTTCATTGATGATATCTTGATATACTCCCGTAGCCGGTAGGAGCACGAGCAGCACCTTAGGGTGGTTCTTCAGACTCTAAGGAATAGTCAGTTGTATGCTAAGTTTTCGAAATGTGAGTTTTGGTTAAGTTCAGTTGCATTCATGGGTCATGTTGTATTAGCAGAGGGTTTTCAAGTTGATCCAAAAATGATTAAGGCAGTCAAGAACTGGCCTAGACCAGCATCAGCTATAGAGATTCAAAGTTTCTTGGGATTGGTAGGCTACTATCATCAGTTCATGGAGGGGTTTTCATCCATCGCAACCCCGATGACCAGGTTGACCTAGAAGGGTGTCCATTTAAGATGGTCGGATGAGTGTTAGGCGAGCTTTCAAAATCTCAAGATAGCTCTGACTACGGCACCGGTGTTGGTTTTGCCCACAGGTTCAGGGCCTTATACAGTCTATTGTGATGCATCTTGTATTGGACTTGGTGCAGTGTTGATGCAGGATGGCAAGGTCATTGCCTATGCTTCGTGACAGTTGAAGATTCATAAGATGATCTATCTAGTTCATGATTTGGAGTTGGCAGCCACTGTTCACGCGTTGAAGATTTGGAGGCATTATCTGTATAGTGTGGCGTGTGAGGTGTTCACGGATAGCAAGAGTCTTTGGTATTTGTTCAAGCAAAAGGAGTTGAATTTGAGGTAGATAAGGTGGTTGGAGTTGTTGAAAGACTATGATATTACGATCTTATATCATCTGGGAAAGGCCAATGCGGTGGCTGATGCTTTGAGTAAGAAGTAAGCCAGCATGGGCATATTGCTTATATTCCGGTCGGTTAAAGGCCGCTCGCTTTGGACGTTCAGGCTTTGGCCAATCGGTTTGTGAGGTTGGATGTTTCTGAGCCCAGTCGGGTGTTAGCTTGCATGGTCGCTCGTTCTTCTTTATTGGAGCGTATCCGTAAGAGGCAGTATGATCATCCCCATTTGTGTGTCCTTAGAGATACGGTGCAGCACGGAAGTGCCAAGCAGGTTACCTTAGGTGATGATGGAGTTTTGAGATTGCAGGGTCGATTTGTGTGCCTAATGTGGATGGACTCCAAGATTTGATTTTAGAAGAGGCCCATAGCTCACGGTACTCTATTCATCCGAGCACCGCGAAGATGTATCAGAATTTGTGGCAGCATTATTAGTGGCGAAGAATGAAGAAGGATATCGTTGCATATGTGGCTCAGTGTTTGAATTGTCAGCATGTTAAGTATGAACATTAGAGACCTGGTGGTTTGTTCCAGAAGATTGAGATTCCTGAGTGGAAGTGGGAGCGGATCACTATGGACTTCATTATTGGACTCCCATGGACTTAGAGGAAGTTCGATGCATTGTTGGTCATTGTTGATAGGCTGACCAAGTCCGCGCATTTCATTCTTGTGGTCGTCTCCTATTCTTCCGAGAGGTTAGCTGAGATCTATATCCGGGAGATTGTTCATCTTCATGGTGTGCTCGAGTCTACTATTTCGGATGGAGGTACGCAGTTTACCTCACATATTTGGAGAGCAGTTCAGCGAGAGATGGGAACATGGGTTGACTTGAGCACATCGTTTCATCCTTAGACGGACGGGCAGTCCGATTGGACTATTTAAATTTTGGAGGATATGCTCCGAGCTTGTGTCATTGACTTTGGAGGCTCGTGGGATCAGTTTTTGCCTTTAATAGAGTTTGCCTATAACAATAACTACCAGTAGAGTATTCAGATGGCTCCTTATGAGGCTTTATATGGTAGGCGGTGTCGGTCTCCGATTGGATGGCTTGAGCCGGGAGAGGCTTGGTTGTTGGGTATAGATATGGTTCAGGATGCCTTGGACATGGTCAAGATTATTCAGGATAGGCTTCGTATAGCTCAGTCCAGGCAGAAGAGCTATGCTAACCTCAAGGTTTGAGATTTGTCTTTCATGGTCGATGAGCGGGTATTGCTTCGAGTGTCGCCTATGAAGGGCATGATGAGATTTGGGAAGAAGGGAAAGCTTAGCCCTAGATTCATTGGCCCGTTTGAGATTCTTGATCGAGTGGGAGAGGTGGCTTATAGACTTGCACTGCCGCCGAGCTTATAGCCGTGCATCCAGTGTTTCATGTGTCCATGCTTCGAAAATATCATAGAGATCCATCCCACGTGTTAGATTTCAGCACTGTCCAGTTTGACAAGGACTTGTCTTATAAGGAGGAGCCGGTAGATATTCTAGACCGGTAGGTTCGTCAGTTGAGATGGAAGAGTTTTCCTTCTATTCGAGTTTAGTGGAGAGGTTTGTCTGCTGAGGCATCGACCTGGGTGTCCGAGTCCGATATGCGGAGCCGTTATCCACATCTTTTCCCCAACTCAGGTACTTCCTTCTTATGTCCGTTCGAGGATGAACGATTGTTTAGAGGTGGAGAATTTGATGGCCTAAAGTCATCACTTGTTTTTAAAATGAATTCTGCGTTCCGAGGCCTTAAAAACCTCTTTTAGCATCACCTCGATTTGCGTGTGCAGTCCGGGCATGTAGCCGAAAAGCCTATATGTGAAAATGTTGAAACTTTGACTTAAAATGCATTTAAGTTGACTTCGGTCAACATTATAGGTAAACAGACCCGGACCCATGATTTGACGGTCCCGGAGGTTCCGTGGAAAAATATAAGACTTGGGCACATGCTTGGAATCGAATTCCGAGGTCCCAAGCCTGAGAAATGATTTTTTAAGGAAAATTATTTTCTGGAAATTTCTATCAGTTTTGGTAATGAAATGCATTTAGATGATGGTATCAGGCCCGTATTCTGGTTCCGGGGCCCGGTGCAGGTCTTATATGTGAAATAAGATAAGTCTGTGAAATTTGATAAGAAACGGATGTCATTTGACGTGATACAGACCTTAAATGCAAAATTGATGAATTAAGAAGTTTTGAAATATTTTCAGTGATTTTAAGGTTTAATTCGATGTTCATGATGTTATTTTGGCAATTTGATCGCCTGGATAAGTTTATATGGTGTTATTGAGTTAGTACATATGTTTGGTTTGGAGCCTCGAGGGTTCGGGTGAGCTTTGGATGTGTTTCGGAAGCTTTTGAACTCATAAAAGTTGCAGGTTTTTTAGTTCTGGTGTTCTGGTATTTTCTTCTTCGCGTTCGCGGGAGGACCCTCGCGAACGCGATGAGTTATTCATGCCGAAGGAAATTTCCTTCTACGCGAACGAGAGACCCAGGTCACGAATGTGAAGCTTTGGGGGGTCTTCCCTTCTCGAACACGAGCCTGGTATCGCGAACGCGAAGGCTTATGAGTCTGGGCAGGGGGAGGGGTATTATATCTACGCGAATGCGACCACTTGGACGCGAACACGAAGGCTCTAGGAGTTAGTGCTCCGCGAACGCGAGTCCATTTCCCCGAATGCGAAGGTCTCTCAGGCCTAGCTCATTGCGAATGCGATGAGCCTGTCGCGAATGTATAGACCAAATTCGCCCAGTTATTTTTATGTTCAAAATCAGAATGCATTACGGGAATTTCACTATTTTTCATAAACTTCATCTTCTCCACACCTCTTGGGCGATTTTTGAAGAGGAAGTTCACCGTAGCTTCATAGGTATGTAATTCTATGCTCGTTTTCTTCCATTTTTATCAACACCTACTAGATTTCTAGGCCTAAAACATGAGATTAAGGGTAGAAAATTAGGGATTTGGGTAGAGTTAGGACTTTTTGATTATTTTGGAATTTGACCTCGTTTTGTGGTCGGATTTCAAAACAAATTGTATATTCGGGCTCGTGGATGAATGGGTGATCAGGTTTTTGTCCGAACCTTGTGTTTTGACCAAGCGGGCGCGAGGTAGATTTTTGACTTTTTGGGAAGAATGACTAGAAATCTATAATTAAGCATTGTAATTGGATTGTTTAGCATCTATTGATGTTATTAAGTCGATTATGTCTAGATACGATTGATTTGGAGCCAAATTCAAAAGGAAAAGCGGTGTTTGAGGCTTGAGTTGGCTGTAGAAGTT
The DNA here is from genome assembly GCF_000715075.1 of Nicotiana tabacum. NCBI lineage: Eukaryota > Viridiplantae > Streptophyta > Magnoliopsida > Solanales > Solanaceae > Nicotiana > Nicotiana tabacum. Next base: position 67,314,472 of record NC_134086.1, on the reverse strand, counting down.
CGAGGTAAGTGACTGGTCTAACCTTAGCCTGAGGGATTAGGAGTTGTGTCCTATTTGCTACTTGTTTCTTGTTGAGTACGACGTATAGGCATGATGACGATTATATATACGTTGGTGTCTAGCATGACCGTGAGTCTTGAATTGCAATTTAATATGTTCTTAAATAATACTACGGATGCTTTAATTGATGATTCTCGATATTGAGAAAAGGATTAAGATTGTTCTCGTGGAAATTACTTTTGATTGAGTATTGGTGTTAGCTGAGATGGTTAGATGTTGGAATAAGATTGGTTATAGATGTTTCTCTATTGTCGGGACGTATTTATTTTTACGGTCGAATCCGTTGCCGGGATAGTATAGTTCCTTGTTGATCCCTTGCCGGGACTCTTGGTATGATTGTTGTTAAATGTATAGATATGGGACGGGTTGCATGCCACAACAATGTTATATTTGATCGGGCTGTACGCCGCAACAATGTTATATTGGATCAGGTTGCACACCGCAACAATGATATAAATGGATCGGGTTGCACGCCGCAACAATGATATAAATGGATCAGGTTGCATGCCGCAACAATGATATAAATGGATCGGGTTGTGCACTGCAACAATGTTATATTTGATCGGGTTGCACGCCGCAATAGTGTTAAATGATAGGGATCGGGTTGCGCGCCGCAACAGTGTTATTATTGTTTTGTTGTAGATCTTGAATTGTTCTCTTATATTTCTCTAAAGTGTCTGCTGGATTTGATATTTCCCCCACGGCATGCACCCCCTCCCATCTTTAATTGCTTATTTCTGCTTTATTTTCCACTGTATATTACATAACTGCACAGCTTTATTTGGGGTCTAGTCTTAGCCTCGTCACTACTTCACCGGGGTTTGGCCAGGAACTTACCAGAACATGGGCTCGGTTGTGCTGATGCTACACTCTGCACTATGTGCAGATCCCGGAGCAGCTCTTGGACCATAGCATACGGGTGGTTGCCTTCGGTCCAGCTAGAGATCCCGAGGTAGTCCTGCAGGTGTCCGTAGGCCCGACGTTCTCTTCTATTTCATTATGTGTTCTGTTTTCACTTGTATTTGAGACAGATTGTATTTCCTTTTCAGACTCTTGTATGTAGTACTCATAGACAGTCCATGATAATGTGACTTTAGATTCCAGGTAGAGGGGTATATTGGCATTGTAGTAGTGGCTTTGAATATTTTTATCTGTTTAAGTCTCCCGCTTGTTCTATTTATCGTTAATATTCCATGTTGATTACCTCTTAATCTGAATTGTTCAAAAGGACTAAAAGTTGAAAGAGTTAGTGATTCTTTGTTGCGCGGCTTCCCTAGCTCCACGAGTAGGTGCCATTACGACTCCCGATGGTGGGAATTCTGGGTCGTGACAATTTCACTAATTTATACATGTGCATTGACCTATGACCGGATGACGTTATATACATGTATATATGTAAATATTTGTATATGGGGTATGGGAAAATTTTATGGCATTATATACACACCACCACCTGATCAGTTGGTATATGTTCATGATGTTGCCCATAGTGGCCGAGACGATATAATAGGATGCCCTCAATGGCTTGATGATATTATGTACACCCATACCTACATGACACAATATTTATACGCACGTGCATGACATTATAAATGTTTCAGAATTTACAAAGTTATTCAGATTTAAGGATGTGTTTCTTTATTCCATGTTTCATCTATGTCTTTTACGTACTAATTTTCATGTTTACATACTCAATACATTTTTCGTACTAACGCCCTATGTCACGGGGCCTACGTTTCATGCTCGCAGGTGCAGGTAGGCAAGTTGACGGTCCCCTTTGTTAGGATCCCTGATCAGCGAGAGTTAGTGTGTTTCACTTGATCTGGAGGTGCTTTTGATTTTGGTACAATACATTTGTGTGTGTGTGTATATATATATACGCAACCGACGCTCAGTCGAGTGATCCCAACTGAGCAAGCCTTATCAAACACTACTTGCCCAACTTAATATGAATACGGAAATCATGCTTCCATTTATTTAAACAAGGGAAGATAGTACATCCCACATTACTAGTTCATTTTAAGTCACCACATTGAACCGTAAATGATTTCCGAGATTCCATACATTTATACTTTAGAGAAACGGGAGTTAGCATTACAACATAGTTAGTACACCCATCCAACACCCGCACATGACCCACACATATGTCTACGGAGCCTCTAAGGATACAAAAGATAAATGTGACAATGCCGGCAACAAGGCTCTGGTTATACCTCAAAAGTGAAGGAGGAAGGGGCTCAGCAAGTTCTTGAGAAGAAGGATGCTCTGCTACATACGATCGGCACTATCCGCAATGGAGCCACCTACATTCATTTAAAAATGTAGCGCCCCCAGCAAAAGGGACGTTAGTACCATGGAATAGTACTAGTATGTATAACTAAATTCTATCTAATTAGAAAGAACTATACAAGAATAGGAATTCACAAGTACACAAATATAAATCAAACTTCGAATGATTACCACATTATGAATCAAAAGAATTGTACAACTTTCACATTGTTTTTCCATAGCTTTTAGTTTGGGGCATTCCATACTATTCGTCATTTGTTTCCAATACCACTGCTATCTTGAGCGGGGTCTAATCTCGACCCGATCGGCTAGGTTGCCTCAATCGAGACATACAATCCAATCACAATCTCGTTTTTCTTTTGTTTTCTGAATTTATTCACAATACTACCGCATCTTGAGTGTAGTCCGATCTCGGCACGATCGGCTAGGCCGCCTTTCCAAGGCGATGTTCCCTTTTCAGTAATCATTTCATTTCACATATATTATTTCATAGGCACTTGGGGCCACCACTTATCACATCATTCATGGCACTAGGCCTCATTATACATTATTCCCAATTCCAATATTAGCTTTGCCATTTAGGACATAAGGTGCACACAAGAGAAACTTTAAATTGTAAGCATGGATATGACTTCACATAGATAGCACAACATATTCAGCCCGCAATCTCGATTTAGGGTCTAAACATTTCAATACATAATTCATACCTTTGCCCTTTTCAAGTTGTCAAGATAGCACGTTGATCATGCCGAGACACATTTTTCACACATAAGGTTACAACACCAATTCATGTAAAATTACAAGCAATGCAACAATTCAACTTTAATCTTACCATATTCATACAATCACCGATGAAGCTCAATTTCTAAAAGACGGTGTTTTAGCCATACATACCTCAACCGAACTTTCCTTAATCCTATAACGTTCCGGAATGTTCGTACTTCAATCTATTTAAGCAATATAGCACAATTTAACTCATAATCAATATAATATCATAATCTAAGCTCTCTTGAGCATTTTACCGAGCAATTAGTGTTCATTAAGGCCTTATGGTTCTTTTATGCAAGATTACACTAGCCCATTACCCATGCCTCTTCTTTTATTATTCCTCATATTCTTCAAGAACACATGCATGCAATGCAAATCCCCCTTACCCCCATGAATTACCTCACTAATGACCCTTTTTAGCTATATGTAAAAATGAGAGCTGAGGTGATGAAGCCCTACCTCTTGGGATGAGGGTTTAGGTTCCTCACTTGATTATCTTCAATGATTTACCAAGGATTCATGGAGTAATTTGATGGGAAGCACTTCCCCTCTCTTAGACCCTTCTCTCTATCTCTAAAAATGTCAGGAAATAGGCTAAAAATGAGCTATTGCACAGGATATAACGACAGGGGGTCAGGTTTAAAATTTTAAAAACTGTAGCCCCAACTCGGATCTGCAATCGCAAAGCTGACATGCGGCCAGCATAATGGACCGCAAAAATACTCCCCAAAACCTGAACACACTATCTGGGTATGCGACAGAAATGCGGTCCGCATACCCATTCTACGGTCGCATAATGCACCGCAGAACTGCCCTTTACAAAATCCCAAGGGAATTATGCAACGACTATGCGGTCCGCATATTAGTTATGCGATCGCATACTCGACCGCATAGTCGACCTCAAATTTTACCAACACACTGACTCATTTTGCAGCGACTATGCGACCTGCATACCTGTTATGCGATAGCATTTTCGACCGTAGAATCGTACTTTTTTAGAAAACAATATTTCTTGACTTTTTGTGCATAGATCAGTCCAAAAAGGTCCGAACCACGGCGAGAATTTTACGCATCTCTAACACTTGATCCTAATTTCCACTACGAGCTTTCGGGTTTAGAGTGAAAATTTTCAAGGTGCCTCACATCCTCCCCCACTTAAGATCATTCGTCCTCGAATAAGGATCAAGGTTGTCTTATAGGAGTCTTTGTATAATCTTCTGCTCTTTGCAACCTGAAACATATTCATAGACCCCAAATTTAGCTAACTCCCTAAATTCCTGAAAATTTCACCAGAGTTTCCGTTGTATTTGGCCCATCCACCTGTCAGAGAGCCCCAGAAACAAATCCTAACCGCATGTACACATTCTATAGACATAAGACATAACATAACTTGTATATTACTAACCATGGCCACATGGAAAACGTATAACCAAAACAAGACAGTTTTACATAGATCAACCCAGAAGATAAAAGTTCATAGAAGCTAAATGCATAAAAGCTATTAAATGACTATTCAAACAATGTGGATACGTCTTTTTCATCTCATCCTCAGCTTCCCAAGTGGCTTCCTCAACTTACTGGTTCTGCCATAACACTTTCACGGATGCAATTTCCTTATTTCTCAATTTCCGAACTTGCCTATCAAGAATGGCAACTGAAACTTCATCATACGACAGCTCTTCGTTAACCTCAATAGACTCAACTGGAACAATGGTGGATGGATCTCCCACTACCTTTCTCAACATAGACACATGGAAGACCGAATGTACCAATGACAGCTCGGGTGGTAGCTCGAGCTTGTATGCCACCTGACCAATCCTCTAGATGATTTTATATGGTCCGACATACCTCGGACTCAATTTTCCTTTATTCCCAAATCGCATGATACCCTTCATGGGGGAAACCTTCAAGAATACCCAATCATCTTCTTTGAACTCCAAGTCCCTACGACAGATGTCCGAATAAGACTTTTGGTGACTCTGAGCAGTTTTCAACCTCTCCTTATTATCTTGACATTCTCCATGGACTGATGCACGAGGTCCGGCAATATCAATTCCGCTTCTCAAACCTCGAGCCACCCAATGAGGGACCTATATCTCCTACCATACAATGCCTCAAATGGTGCCATCTGAATACTATCGTGGAAGCTGTTGTTGTAAGCAAACTCTATGAGTGGCAAATGGTCATCCCAACTATGTTTGAATTCAAGAGTGCAAGCACGCAACATGTCCTCAAGCGTATGAATAGTCCGCTCTACTTGCCCGTTAGTCAGGGGGTGAAAAGTTGTGCTAAGATTTACCTGTGTGCCCAAACCTTGCTGAAATTTCTTCCAAAAGTTGGTTGTGAATTGAGACCCTAGATCGGAAATGATGGAGACTGGAGTGCCATGCAACCTAACTATTTCTCTGATATACAACTGAGCATAGTATTCCGCTGTGTGGATAGATTTAACTGGTAAGAAATGCATTGATTTCGTGAGTCGATCCACGATCGCCCAAATTGAGTCAAACTTGCGCGGAGTGCGCGTAAATCCTATCACAAAATCCATGTTAATCATCTCCCATTTCCACATTGGAATTTCTATGCTTTGAGCCAATCCACCGGGCCTTTGATGTTCGGCCTTCACTTGCTGACAATTCGGACATTTTGTCACAAAGTCTGCCACTTCCTTCTTCATGTTGTTCCACCAATAAATTTCCTTGAGATCATGATACATTTTCATAGAACCTGGATGCACAGAATACTTGGAAGTGTGAGCTTCCGCGATGATCCTTTCCCGAAGATCTTCAATATCAGGAGCACATAGGCGGTCTTGGTACCGTAGGGTACCGTCATCCTTGCCAACGGAAGAAGTTGTGGTCTTGTGTTTGTGAATCCCCTCTCCCAGTTGTGCTATTAATGGATCATTGTATTGTTTTTCTTTCACCTCCGCCACCAGCGATGATTCAGCCCTATTCTGCACAATTACCCCTCATTCATTAAGGTCATCAAGGCAAATTCCCAAACACGCCAACTAGTAAACCACCCTGGCTAACGACCTCTGATATGCCTCCAAATGAGCCAAACTTCCCATAGATTTTCGACTAAGAGCGTCCGCCACAACATTAGCCTTTCCCTGGTGATAGAAAATATCAATGTCATAGTCCTTGAGTAACTCTAGCCATCTTCTTTGCCTCAAATTCAACTCCTTTTGCTTGAAAATATATTGAAGGCTCTTATTATTCGTAAACACATCCACATGGACCCCATACAAATAATGTCGCCAAATTTTTAGCGCAAACACCATTGCCTCTAGCTCTAAGTCATGGGTTGGATAGTTCTTTTCATGATTTTTGAGTTTCCTAGAAGCATAGGCTATAACCTTGCCGTGTTACATTAACACACACCCAAGCTTGACTCTTCAAGCATCGCAATACACCACAAATACCTCTCTACCCTCTGGCAGGGTTAACACCGATGATGTTGTTAATCTTGACTTCAATTCTTGGAAAGTCTTTTCACAAGCATCGGACCATTGGAATTTAACTGTTTTCTGTGTCACTTTAGTCAATGGAGAGGCAAGAGTAGAAAACCCCTCCACAAACCTCCTGTAGTACCCAGCTAAACTGAAGAAACTACGAATTTCAGTTGGAGTGATAGGTCTAGGCCAATTCTTCACTGCTGCAATCTATTGATGATCAACCATAATTCCTTCCCCGGAAACAACATGACCCAAGAACGCGACAGATTCAATCCAAAATTCACAATTTGAAAATTTTGCATACAATTGATGTTGCTGAAGAGTCTACAAAATTGCCCTGAGATAGCCAGTGTGGTCCTCCCGACTCAGGGAATACACAAGAATATCGTCAATGAACACTATCACAAAGGAGTCTAGAAAAGGCTTGAAGACTCGATTCATAAGATCCATGAAAGCTGTCGGGGCATTTGTTAGCCCAATAGACATCACCATAAATTCGAAGTGCCCATACCGAGTTCTGAAAGACGTCTTTGGAATATCTTGCTCCCTTATCTTCAATTGATGATACCCGGACCACAAGTCACTCTTTGAGAAACACGTAGCACTTGCAGTTGATCAAACAAGTCATCTATTCTTGGTAGAGGGTATTTATTTTTGATTGTGACTTTATTGAGTTGTCGGTAGTCAATACATATTCGCAACGACCCATCTTTCTTCCTTAGAAACAAGACCGGTGCGCCCCATGGTGACACACTTGGCCGGATAAAACTCGTTTCTAGCAAATCCTTCAATTGTTCATTTAGCTATTTCAGTTCTGTTGATGCCATTTTGTAAGGTGGAATTGATATAGGTTGGGGGATCGATCCCAAAATCAATCTCCCTGTCCGGGGGATCCCAGGGAGCTCATCTAGAAAGACATCTGGAAATTCAATCACAATTGGTACAGACTCAAGGCTAAGCACCTCGGAATTAGTGTCCGTAACCCGAACTAAATGATAGATACACCCCTTCTTGATCATCTTTGCAACCTTAAGGTAGGAAATAAACCGACCTCTAGGCACTACATTATCTTCCTTTCATTCAACAACGGATTCATTGGGAAATTCAAGCCTTATGGTTCTAGTCCGACAATCAAGCTTGGCAAAACATGAATAAAGCCAATACATTCCCATTATTACATCAAAATCTACCATTCCCAATTCAATAAGATTGGCCCTAGTATCCCTACCGCACACCGTGACAACCCAACTTCTATAAATTTGAGTAGCCAAAATGGACTCACCAACCGAATTAGTCACCGAGAATGGTTCATGAAGCTGTTCTGGTTCTTTCCCGAATTCCATAGCAACAAAAGGGTTAACATAGGACAAGGTGGAACCGGGGTCAATAAGTGCATACACATCATGAGATTGAAGAGTCAAAATACCTGTAACAACATCTGGAGAAGCCTCTGCAGTCTGGCGGCCATTCATAGCATAGAACCGGCTGGGTCCTCCTGAACTCTACACATCACCCCTAGCTGCACCTCCCCCTGCGGGTGCTGGGGTACCTCGAGCTGGAGAGGGGGCTGAAGATGTAGCAGCTTCTGGACTGGATGACTGAGCTATGACCCTACCCGCTCCCTGGCGGGATACACGACAATGTCTCTAAATATGACCCCTCATCCCACATCTGTAACATATAGGTAACTCCAGATAGCAAATCCCTGAGTGCATCTTCCCGCACCTGGGGCACAGGGACCTCTGCTGCTGTTGGGACCTCTCTCCTGACCGACCCCATTGATGGGATCACTTGTTGCCCTGACCGGGCCTGAAATGACTCCACTGCTGCTGGCTGGGCCCTGATAGCAGTGCACTGGCTGAAGACTGTGCAATAGACTGAGAAGGACTTGATGATCCTCTCCTGAAAGTTGGTCTTCCCCCATTTAGTGCCCGCAGACCAAGCCTTTCTATTACCTTCTCTCTCTATTCTGTTCTTCAATTTGTGGTTCTCTGCGGCCCGAGCAAACGCCGCCATCTTCCCATAATTCATGTCAGAATTCAAGCAGGTTTATAAGCCTCATTAATAGTCAAAGGATTAAGGCCCTAAACAAATCAACACACCCTAGCCTCCATTGTGGGCAACATATGAATTACATACTTGGACAAGCGAGCAAACTCCATGTCGTAATCCCACACACTTCTGTTACCTTGCCTCAAATTTTCAAACTCCGTTGCACAGGCTGCCCTTGTCTCAGTGCGTAGGAAATGATCAACGAAGGCATCATCAAACTCGCTCCACCTCGCCGGAGGGCGCCCTCCTCTCGGGAATCCTCCCATAACTCAAACCATGAATAGGCCACCCCTTTCAGACGGTAGGCATCCAACTCTACCCTCTCTATGTCAATCGCACACATAACCCTGGGGGTCTTGTGCATCTCATCAATAAAATCTTGAGGGTCTTCTTCTGGATTGGCACCCGTAAACACTGGAGGGTCTAACTGAAGAAACTTGTTCACCCTGGAACTAGTAGAATCCCCTTGCTGACTAGATGAACTGGGCGCAACATTTGACATCTGAGCCTGAGAGCCCACTAGCTGGGTCAACATCCGAATGGCTCCCCTAAGATCCCCATCAAAAATACCAAAACCTGAAGCTAGGGCTGGAGGCAGGGTAGAAGTATCAACGGGAGGGATAGTGGTACCCTCCGTAGGTGTAGGATCTGGGGTAGTCTGCTCTGGAATAGATGAATCAAGCAGAGTGATAGGAGGGCGACTACCCTCACCCGCAATATCAAACAGGGAATCATCAGCCACTCCTGAAGTGGCATTAACATTGGCTTCCTAGCCAATTCTCGCTTTCCTCTTAGGTGCCATTTATTCAAAGATAGAACAACATACATAATTAGAGAGGGAAACAATTTCACCGCACGATCCAGAATATCAAAGAAGCGTATTATTCCTAAATGCCCCAAGTAGCCTCCAACTTATAGATGTGGTCAACTACACACTGGTAATGAGGACTCTACCAGACACGGCTCCGAGACATCATCGAACACTTTAAAACCTTAGACTCTGATACCAAGTTTGTCACGCCCCAACCTCGGGAGGCGCAACCGGTGCTCAGTCGAGTGTTCCCAACTGAGCAAGCCTTATCAAACACTACCTGCCCAACTCAATATGAATAATGAAATCATGCTTCCGTTTATTTAAACAAGGGAAGAAAGTACATCCCACATTACTAGTTCATTTTAAATCACCACATGAAACCGTAAATGAGTTCCGAGATTCCATACATTTATACTTTAGAGAAACGGCGGTTACAATTACAACATAGTTAGTACACCCTTCCAACACCCGCACATGTCCTACACATATGTCTACGGAGCCTCTAAGGATACAAAAGATAAATGTGACAACGCCAGCAACAAGGCCCAGGCTATACCTCAAAAGTGAAGGTCTACAATAAAAAGAGGTGCAATATGGCCCCTTGAAGGATGAAGGGGCTCACCAAGTTCTTGAGAAGAAGGATGCTCCGCTACACATGATCGGCACTATCCGCAATGGATCCACCTCCATTCATTAAAAAATGTAGCGCCCCCGACAAAAGCGACGTTAGAACCATGGAATAGTACTAGTATGTATAACTAAACTCCATCTAGTTAGAAAGAACTATAAAAGAATAGGAATTCCCAAGTACACAAATATAACTCAAACTTTGAACGATTACCACATTATCAATCAAAAGAATTGTACAACTTTCACATCGTTTTTCCATAGCTTTTAGTTTGGGGCATTCCATACTATTCATCATTTGTTTCCAATACCACCGCTATCTTGAGCAGAGTCCGATCTTGACCCGATCGGCTAGGTTGACTCATTCGAGACATACACTCCAATCAAAATCTAATTTTCCTTTTTTCCGAAATTTATTAACAATACCACCGCTATCTTGAGCGGAGTCCGATCTCGGCTAGGCCGCCTTGCCAAGGCATTGTTTCCTTCTCAGTAATCATTTCATTTCATATATATCACTTCATAAGCACTTGGGGCTACCACTTATCACATCATTCTTGGCACTAGGCCACAGTTTACATTATTCCCAATTCCAATATTAGCTTTGCCATTTAGAACAGAAGGTGCACACGGGAGCAACTTTAAATTGTAAGAATGGATATGACTTCCCATAGATAGCACAACATATTCAGCCGCAATATTGATTTAGGGTCTAAACATTTCAATACATAATTCTTACCTTTGCCTTTTTTAAGTTGTCAAGATAGCACGTTGATCATGTTGAGACACATTTTTCACACATAAGGTGACAACACCAATTCATGTAAAATTACAAGCAATGCAACAATTCAACTTTAATCTTACCATGTTCATACAATCACCGATGAAGCTCAATTTCTAAAAGACGGGGTTTTAGCCATACATACCTCAACCAAGCTTTCCTTAATCCTATAACATTCCGGAATGTTCAAACTTCAATCTATTTAAGTAATATAGCACAATTTAACTCATAATCAAGAAAAGATCATAATCTATGCTCTCTTGAGCATTTTACCGAGCTATTAGTGTTCATTAAGGCCTTATGGTTCTTTTACGCAAGATTACACTAGCCCATTACCCATGCCTCTTATTTTATAATTCCTCATACTCTTCAAGAACACATGCATGCAATGCAAACCCCCCTTACCCCCGTGAATTACCTCACTAATGACCCTTTGTAGCTATGGGTAAAAATGAGAGCTGAGGTGATGATGCCTTACCTCTTGGGATGAGGGTTTAGGTCTCTCACTTGATTATCTTCAATGATTTACAAAGAATTCATTGAGTATTTTGATGGGAAGCACTTCCCCTCTCTTAGACCCTTCTCTCTATCTCTAAAAATGTCAGGAAATTGGCTCAAAATGAGCTATTGCATAAGATATAACAACAGGGGGTCGGGATTAAAATTTAGAAAACTGGAGCCCCGACTCGGATCTACGATCGTATTTGCGATCGCAAAGCTGACATGCGGCCCGCATAATTGACCGCAAAAATGCTCCCCAAAACCTGAACACACTACCGCATAATGCACCGCAGAACTGCCCCTTACAAAATCCCAAGGGGCAATATGCGACGACTATGCGGTCTGCATATTGGTTATGCGATCGCATACTCGACCGCATAGTCGACCTCAAATTTGACCAACACACTAACACATTTTGCAGTGATTATGCAGCTCGCATACCTGTTATGCGACCGCATTCTCGACCGTAGAATCACACTTTTCTGGAAAACATTATTTTATTACTTTTTATGCATAGATCAGTCCAAAAAGGTCCGAACCGCGGCGAGAATTTCACATATATATATATATATATATATATGTGTGTGTGTGTGTGTGTGTGTGTGTGTGTGTGTGTGTGTGCGTGTGTGTGTATATGTGTATGACGTGGCTAAGTCCCGTCTTTGTACAATTATGTTTCTATTAGAGATCTGTGGATAATATGTCTAGTCGACCTTCAGTTTTGGATGTATAGTTGTCTATAGCAGCCTTGCTGGCTCACCCACTATATTCTGCATGTATACGTACATATGCCTTTATGAGAGGTTTCCTTCATATATGTTATTTTCGTAATTCAGCAGATGTTATTCAGATTCATATCTTAGAGAGATGCTTAGGGGTGTTTGACAGGTAGGACTCAGGCACCCGTCGAAGCCCATCGGTTTGGGTCGTGAAAAAAGTGGTATCAAAGCAGTTCTATACTAGGGTTGTCTATAGACCGTGTCTAGTAGAATCTTGTTTATGGGTGTGTTTTGCAGTACACTTATAGACAGGAGGCTACATGACATATATGATGTTATCCTCTTTTTTTATCTCAGATGGTGCGATACAGGAATTTATATTCATAACGATATGTTATATTTCAGCAATGCCTCCAAAGAGTATGGCCACCCAAAAGGGAAAGTTCGTCGTTAGTGAGACTACTAGTTGAGCGCCACGAGTAACCAGGGCTCGGGGAGAGTCTTATAGTTAGATTCCATCTCAGACTTCACAAACTCTGCCATTTCCGGAAGAATTTCGAGGGGCACCAGCTCCAACGCCCGCCCCTATACGTCCAGCTCCTCAGCTAGATGTACCGGGTTAGGAGATGAGAGATGTTATTCAGTTATTGACTCGATAAGTAGCCGCACAAGCTCAGTGTCAGGAAGTAGGTATTGGTCATATAGATAGGTCCGCCAGTGCAAGGGTTCGTGACTTCATTAATTTAGACCCTCCAGTATTCACTGAAATAGATCCAAACGAGGACCCTTAGGTATTTATTGATAGAGTGTAGAGGACGTTAAGGGTAATGAAGGCCACTGCGACTGAGTTAGTTGAGCTAGCTTCCTATAGACCCCGAGATGATACAGTTAATTGGTTTGAGTCTTGGGAATTTTCAAGAGGTAATGATGCCCCTCTAGCAGTATGGCAGGGCTTTACAAAAGCTTTTCTTCGTCATTATCTGCCACCAAATCTTAGACGGGCCAGAATTGATAGGTTCTTCACCCTTCGGCAGGGTAACATGAGTGTTCGGGAGTACAACCTTCACTTTGATTCGTTAGCTATATATGCTCCCACTATTTTATCTAAGATGGTGGTTCGGGTTCACCGGTTCATGATGGGATTAGAGCCTCACTTGCTTAACAATTGTATGACGGTCTCACTTCAGCCAGACATGGATATTTCTCGTATTCAGGCATACGCTCAGGATGTAGAGGAGCGTAAACAGAAACAGAGGGTCGATCGTAAGCATGATAGGGCCCAGAATAAGAGAATGATCTTCGGGTCCTTCTGACAAGTTTTGAGATGGTTAGAGGCAACAGTACCCGAGGTATCTAGCCCAGCCATCGGCTAGCGCACCCCTTCATTTTAGCGGTAAGAGATTCAACCGTTCCACATATTCAAAGTTTGGTCAGAATTTCAGGGCCTTAGGTTCTCAGTATAGGGGTGAGTCAAATCAGATGAGGCCGCCCTTGCCACGATGTGGTAAATATGGTAAGCAGCATAGTGGGTAGTGCCGTATGGGATTAGATGTTTGTTATACTTGTGGTTATTCAGGCCACATTATGAGGGATTGTCCGATGAGAGGTGATGCAAGCATAGCTCAGCCATCGAGATCTATAGATGGTTCGTCATCTTTAGTACGCCCCCCTGGGCAAGGTCCCCAAGCACCAGTGGGTCGTGGTAGAGGTAGAGGCGAAGAATCTAGCTCGAGCAGCCCTCAGAATCACATTTATGTATTGGCTGCGCGGCAGGACCAGGAGTCATCACCTAATGTTGTTACAGGTATATTATCAGTCTCCTCATATGATATATATACATTGATTGACCCAGGTTCCACCTTATCATACGTTATTCCGTTGGTTGCTAGTAAATTTGGAATAAAACCTGAATTGGTTAAACCCTTTGAGGTGTCTACACCTATTGGGGACTCAGTCACAGCTAACTAGGTATATAGGAGTTGTATAATAGTAGTTCATGGTCAACCTACCATAGCAGACCTAATCAAGTTGAATATGGTAGAATTTGATGTTATAATGGGTATGGATTGGTTGGCTTCCTGTCATGCCAACGTTAATTGTAGATCAAAGATAGTCCGATTTCAATTTCCATGGGAGCCTGTTTTGCGTGGAAAGGTAATACGGCATCGCAGAGAGGAAGATTCATTTCCTATCTCAAGGCAAGGAAGATGATCAGAAAGGGTTGTATTTATCACTTAGCTCGGGTTCAGGATGTGGAAGTGAAGTCACCAACCATTCAGTCCATCCCTGTGGTGAATGAGTTTCCCGATGTTTTTCCTGATGAGCTTCCGGGTCTCCCGCTTGAGAGAGAAATTGAGTTTGCTATTGACCTACTACCAAATACTCACCCAATATCTATTCCTCCATTTTGAATGGCCTCCGCAGAGCTGAAAGAGTTGTAGGAACAACTAAAAGACTTGCTTGAAAAAGGCTTTATCATACCTAGTACATCACTGTGAGGAGCACCTGTGTTGTTTGTGAGAAAGAAAAATGGTTCCTTAAGAATGTGTATTGATTATAGACAACTGAATAAGGTAACAATCAAGAATAAGTACCTGCTCCCGAGAATTGATGATTTATTTGATCAGTTGCAAGGTGCCAAGTATTTTTAAAAGATAGACTTGAGGTTTAGGTACCATCAAGTAAGGGTTAAGGATGAAGATATTCCGAAGACAGCATTCAGGACTAGATATGGGCACTTTGAGTTTTGGGTTATGTCGTTCGGTCTGACTAATGCCCCCAGCAATATTCATTGATTCGATAAACCGAGTATTCAGGACTTTTTTAGATCTATTCATAATTGTATTTATCAACGATATATTGGTGTATTCTTGTTCAGAGGCTAAGCATGCAGATCATTTATGCACTGTGCTCGGAGTTCTACAAGAAGGGAAGTTGTACGCAAAATTTTCCAAATGTGAATTTTTGTTGAACTCTGTAGCTTTCCTTGGGCATGTTATTTTGGGAGAAGGCATCTGGATGGATACACAAAAGATTGAGGTAGTAAAGACTTGGCCTAGACCCACAACACCTACGGAGGTTCGTAGCTTTCTCGGTTTGGCAGGTTATTACTGGGGATATGTGGAAGAATTTTCTTCCCTTTCAACACCTTTAACAAAGTTGGCCCAGAAGGAAGCAAAATTTTAATGGACAAATGCTTGCGAACGGAGTTTCCTGGCCTTAAAGGACAGATTAACTTCAGCACCAGTTTTAACACTCCTATAAGGGACCAATGGTTATGTGATCTATTGTGACACTTCTGACATTGGATTTGGTTGTGTGATGATGTAGCATGGTAATGTTGTGGCTTATGCTTCTAGACAACTAAGAAAGCAGGAGAAGAACTACCCGACCTACGATTTAGAGTTAGCCGCACTAATTCAAGCACTAGAGATGCGGAGGCACTACTTTATGGCATTCATGTTGACATCTATACAGATAATAAGAGCCTCCAGTACATCTTCAAGCAAAAGGAATTGAATCTACATCAAACTATATGGTTGGAGCTACTTAAAAAATATGACGTTGATATTTTATACCATCCGGGGAAGGCGAACATTGTAGCTGACACCCTTAGCCGTAGATCTATGGGCAGCTTGCCCATGTGGTTTATCAGCCAGCTAGTCTTAGAGTTCAGTTACTGGACTCAGGTGATATTGGAATTACTCTTTAGGATACGACAACATCCTCTTTGGTAACTGAAGTAAAGGAACGCCAGTACGAGGATCCTATGTTAGTTCATTATAGGGATACCACCCTTCAGAAGGAGAAGACTCCATTTAAAATTACAAAAGATGGGGTCCTCAGATATCAAGGATGATTATGCGTGCCTAATGTTGCAGGGCTGCGTCGGCAGGTTACGGGAGAAACTCACTATTCTCATTATTCTGTCCATCCAGGAGCGACAAAGATGTATCATGATATCAGGGAAGTTTATTGGTGGGACGGAATGAAAAAGGATATGGTAGAATTTGTTTCTCAGTGTCCTAATTGTCAGCAGGTTATGATTGAGCATCAAAAACTCGGTGGATTATTGTAGGCTATGGAGATTCAAACTTGGAAATGGGAAGTAATCAATATCGACTTCATCATAGGCTTACCTCACACCCAGCGTAAGTTCAATTCGATATGGGTGATTGTTGATAGGCTTACAAAGTCAGCCCATTTTCTGCCCGTTAGAACTACATATTTCTTAGAGGATTATGCAAGGCATTATATTAAGGAAATAGTACGACGGCATGGTGTCCCTGTATCTATTATCTCGGATAGAGGAGCTGAATTTACATCTAACTTCTGGATGTCCTTCCAAAATGGATTGGGGACTCAAGTAAGTCTTAGTACAACATTTCATCCCCAAACAGATGGACAGGCTGAGCGTACTATTCAAACACTGGAGGATATGTTACAAGCTTGGGTAATAGACTTCTAAGGTAGCTGGGATAATCATTTGCCGCTTATTGAGTTCGCGTCTAACAATAGCTACCATTCCAGCATTCAGATGGTTCCATACGAAGCTCTTAACAGAAGGAAGTGTAGGTCACCTATAGGGTGGTTCGACGTTGGTGAATCTAAATTACATGGGCCAGACCTGGTTCAGCAAGCCATAGAAATAGTAAAGCTTATCCGGGGATCGACTATTGACAGCTCAGAGTCGTTAAAAGTCATATTCTGATGTGCGGCGATGAGATTTAGAGTTCAGGGATGATGATTGGGTATTCTTAAAGGTGTCACCTATGAAGGGTGTGATGAGGTTTGGCAAGAAAGGCAAACTTAGCCCACATTATATTGGGCCTTATAGGATCAGTCGGAGAGTGGGCCAAGTAGCTTATGAGTTAGAATTGCCCTTAGAATTGGAGTCTGTCCATCGGATTTTTTCACGTATCAATGTTACAGAAGTACACTAGCGATCATAGCTGAGTGGTGCCCACAGATGATGTACATATTACAAAGACTTGTGATACGAGGAAATTCCGGTTGCCATCTTAGACCGACAAATCCACAAGCTACGGAATAAGGAGGTAGCCTCTGTGAAACTACTTTGGAGGAACAACAATGTGGAAGAAATGACTTGGGAGGCCGAGGAAAATAAGAAGTCTACATATCCCTACTTCTTTCCTCCTTCTTAGAAGGGTCCGACTCAGTCGTCATAACCATAAGGTACTTGTACAAATTCTTTTATTGGTTATTGTCATTGTTAATGTGAGGCCATTGTCTTTATTGATAATTGTGGTCCGGTGTGGCATTGGGTTATTAAGCTTCTATAGGGAGAGTTGGTAGTAGTGTTGTTACAAAGGCGACCCTGCTAAAGTTATATAGATCACGAGGAGTTAAACATTCGAGGACGAATGTTTCTAAAGGGGGAAGGATGTTACATCTCGCGTTTTCATACGTTAAAAGTTTCGTCTTCAGTTAATTGACGTAGTCTCAGGGATGAGATTATCTTGAGGTTAGTGTATTTACGCTAATTATAACAAGAAAACGAGTTTCGTCGAAAGTGGCCAATTTGGGATAAAATACTGGTCGAGCGATAATACCAGATAATTATGGGCTAGTACCATACAATGTACTATATGACCACAGTAGTACGATGTATAAAGTATATTAAAATGAGTAGTATTTTTAGGTAATTTGAGATAATTTTTAAATTATGCAAGTAATTGGTTAATTATCGGGTAACGGGATACTACCTAGTTAACTAATTAGTGGGTAATGTATAATAATCTTTACCCCCACTCCCCACGTGGCAGTAGGCCACCATTTAAGCATATGACTCATGGTCATGTATGCTTAGTATGATAAAGTAATATGTAAATCATTTAAATGACTTATAAGAATGAGTCATTTTTAAAAGGCTTGCTTAACTTAAAGTGTTTGGTTCCTTTTGGACAAGAAAATAGTGGTACGTCCAAGTCTTGTACATAGGACATTGTTATTCAAAACAATTGAAGCAGAAGCGAGACTTAGTTTAAAAAGAAAGCTTCATAGATCAGAAGCAGTATTTCGTTCATATTTCGCAGAAGCAGAAGCTTCATTTTGTTCAATAAATTCAAGGAACAGGTATGTTAAGGCCATCCCTTCTTTCTTTTGGCATGATCCAAAATATACTGATGAAACGAGCAAACACACAGTTTCCATGAATTACTCTATTCATAGATATATTCAGGGTGTCTATATTCTTGATTCCCCATGAGAATTATTATTATCTTTTGTTCATGGGTCTCAGAATAATACACAATTGGAAAAGTTTATCCGGAAGGAATATTGAGATTATTACGTATTTTTCATGCATTTTACTCATTTATACATATGCATTGACCCATGACCAGATGGCGTTATATACGCGTATATATGTAAATATATGTATATGGAGTATGAGAAAAGGTTATGGCATTATATACGCACCACCACCTGATCAGCTGATATATGTTGATGATGTTACCCATAGTGGCCCAGACTATATGATGGGATGCCCTCAGTAGCTTGATGATATTATGTACACCCATACCTATGCATGACACAACATTTATACTCATGTGCATGACATTATAAATGTTTCAAAATTTACAAAGTTATTCAGATTTAAGGACGTGTTTCTTTATTCCATGTTTCATCTATGTCTTTTACGTACTAATTTTCATATTTTACATACTCAATACATTGTTGGTACTGACGCCCTATGTCACAGGTCCAGCATTTCATGCCCGCAGGTGCAGGTAGGCAAGTTGACGGTCCCCTTTCTTAGGATCCCTGATCAGCGAGAGTTGGCGTCCTCCACTTGATCCGGAACTGCTTTTGATTTTGGTACAATATGTTTGTATATATATGGGTATGACGTGGCTCAATCCCGTCTTTGTACAGATATGTTTCTATTAGTGGTCTGTGGACAGTATGTCTAGTTGGGTTGTATGTGGCCCTGTCGGCCTTCAGTTTTGGATGTATAGTTATCTATAGCAGCCTTGTCGGCTCACCCACTGTATTCTTCATGTATACGTACATATGCCTTGTTATGAGGTTTCCTTCATATATGTCATTTTCGTAATTTAGTAAATGTTATTCAGATTCATATCATAGACGCATGCTTAGGGGTGTTTGACAGGTAGGTCTCAAGCACACGTCGTAGCCCATCCGTTTGGTTCGTGATAGAATGAACCCGTCAGATCATGCACATTTAGTACAGAAGTGTAGCACGAGCAAGTATATCAATGCATACACAATAAGTATCTAGCCTAACCCCGGAGAAGTAGTGATGAGGGTCCAACATTAACACTTACTAGTGGTCAAATAAACCAATATGATAAATCATAATCATATATGAAGCACAACAGTAATAATGAGGTAAAATAGTAGCTAAAATAATTCTCCAACATTTGTTTTAACTACATAAATCTGTCAAATCTCCTATACTATCTTAACATATCATAAATATCAAATGCAATCTCAAACGAATAAGGAATACCGTATAAACGCCAGGTCTTAATAAAAGTGGAATCTCAAGAATATCCAGAATGCTAGTGTATCGCGCACGATTATACCATGGTCGTACGGCACGATACAGAGTGTTGTGTACACTGCCGAGGATCGACCGGAGCGGACCAGAGATACATCTCAATATACTGCTGAGGCGTTTGGCCCAATTCACAAGAAAGGAAGATACTTATCGGATTACGAGTCACGTGCTTATAATACATTAATTGGAGAATAAAGTGAATATAATCTTTACTGTTTCACAAATATTTTGCCAACAAGTCAACATGATAAGGCTCGGCCTAATGTATATTTCTAAGTCAATTCCACTTATAAATTCAATTAATCAAACTAGCAGATTGGTTTCAAATAACTCAAACATTACATGATAGAGTCCTAAGTCTACCCGGACATAAACATGCTTTAGCTACGTATGGACTTTCGTCACCTCGTGCGTACGCAACACTCACAACTAGAAGCTAATGACAATTTTAATACCTACGGGGTAGATTTCCCCTCACAAAGTTTGATAGGAGACTTACCCACGCTCTGAAAGTCCAATAACCGGCTCCAATGCCTCTCTAACTCCTCAATTCAAAGCCAAACGACCCGAAACTAGTCAAACAACATGCAAACCAATAAAAATATACTCCAACACTCATAATTAATCAATTTATAGAAAATTCACAACTACACCCAAAAAGTGAACAAGTCAACCCTCATGCCCACGTGCTCGAATTTCGAAAAAAAATTCAAAGATAAACACTACCCATAAAACCACAAACTCAAATATAATTTATTCCAAATTCCATATCTAATTTCGTGGTCAAAATAAAAAAATATCGAATTATGGGTTTTCTTCCAAAATCCCACAATTTCCATAAATGTTTATGCTTAAATCCATATATAAACCATGTATTTAACTCACAAGGTGTAGAAATCACTTACCTCAAGATATATGATGAAAATGGCGCTAAAAATATCCCAACGTCGTCTCCCATGAAAGAAATAAGTAGAAATGAGCCAAACCCCCGATTTTGAAATAACACTGCCCAGTCCAACCTTCTTCACAAACGCGGCAAGTCCCTCTCGTTCACGAAGAACTACCATATTTTCCTACCCAGCTCTTCTACGTGAACACGAGACAGGACCCGCGAACGTGAAGCTTTACCAGACTGCCCATCACAAACGTGGCTGCCCAATCGCGAACAAGAAGACCAACTTCCCTTGCCAGGCTAGCTTCTCCTACGCGAACGTCACCAGGCGATCGCAAACGCAGAGTACCACTACCTAACACTTCGGGTACACGAACTCCATATCGCGAACGCGTAGAACAAAAGACCCCCACCCAGCTCAACTCCTTCATCGCGAACACGTGAGACCTTTCTTGTTCGCAAAGAACAAAAGTAGCACTTGCAAACCAGCAATAACAACTCAGCATAACTTGGTCCGAAACCATCCCGAAACACACCTGAGTCCCCCGAGACTTTGTCCAATAATACCAATAAGTCCCCAAAATATAACATGAACCTTCTCGAGGCCTCAAATCACTCCAAACAACATCAAAACTACGAATCAACGATTGAAACCTTCTTTTAACTTTCAAGCATTCAAACTTCGACGAACGTATCTGATTCTTCTTAAACATTCTGGAATGATGTCAAACATTCCATATAAGCCATAAATCATGATACAAACCTATTCTATGGCTCGAAACTACAAACAGACACCAATAATACCAAAGTCAACTTCAAACCAAACTTAGGAAATTCCAAAACTTTCAAAATGCCAACTTTCCATAGTAAGTGTAGAAATGCTCCCAGATCACCTGATATTAAACCATAACATACGCCCAAGTTTGAAATCATCATAAAAACCGTTTGGAACTTTCAAGTTTCGATTCCGAGGTCGTTTACTCAAAACTCAAACCTTGGTCAACTTTTCCATCTTAAAGCTTCCAAGTTGAGAAATTTCCATCCTAATCAACTTCGAACTTCCTGAAATTCAATTCCGACCACACGTACAAATCATAAAACATGAAGTTAAGCTACCCAAGGCCTCAAACCGCTGAATGATGCCCTAGAGCTCAAAACTCCTGATCTGGTCGTTACATTCTCTCCCACTTAAACATACATTCATCCTCAAACGTACCAAGAATCGTTTTGGTGTTGCCCAAAATAACGTTTTAACACCTTGTGTACCTACCCATGCCACCCTAACCCATGTGAGCACATCAGCCCGATCCATACTGAAGATCCTTCCTACTATCTAAGCCCACAAGCCTTAAAACCAAGTTCCAACATCTGGAATTCTCTACGAGACCTGATTCTAACATATGATCATTGTATCAATCACAATACGCTATACCAAATATGATCATGTACCCATGCTTAGCCACCCAATGCATCGCATAATTCGTATGCACAGAAAAACATCTTCCAACTATAGGAGCAGCAAATTCACTAACCTGATGCCCGTAGTATACCTCATAATGCGCATATGCCCTAATCCAACCCTCGCGATATTACAATAATGACAACGACCCATAGAAGCTCATAACCACATACCGAATCAATATATCATGGAGTCTCTCCACATGACAAGAGTCATTGCCACATTCATAGCAAAATAGTGACACTTTCTCTTTTGGATACCTTACATAAATCCGATCGCACTGATCTCAGGTCTAATAACCTCATCTTACCCAGTACAAGCCGCTCAGACATAAGCCACCTCAAGAACCATCTAAAATCTCATATGGCTCCCTCAATGCGTCAATAACCTACAACTCGAATATGACCCATAAGAAAAATGAACTCTGGCAAAGAACTACCTAACCCACCTAACAAATAAAATGGTCGAACAAATGCTATGAACCTATATTAGAGAGGAGAAACAAGACACACAAACTAAGTATAAGGAAACACACTCAATATCTCACTATTGCGGCGTGCAACCCGATCCACATATGATACCGTTGCGGCGTATAACCCAATCCAGATAATATACTATTATGGCATGCAACCCGATCAAAAAATCATGCCCATGACGGTGTACCACCTGATCAACACATAATAATTATTAAGGAAATACAAACCGAGCCCAATCCTCATGCCCATAAAATTCCTGAATATCCACCACAAGCACGCCAAGTGCATAATTACAACCCTGGGGAGATAGATAGTGCCATGTGCTACAAAAACTCCAAGCACGACTAAGGTGCAATAAGTGACCTATATCTCGAGAGCTATCTCGCTCATATAACAACACTAGCTACACCAGATCACAACACATGTGCGAACAATCAAGTCGTTTCAAACCCACATGGCATAATAGAGTTTTACATAGAGAAGCTGACGACAAGATATTATCCATTAGCTTAATTACTGGTATTGTTTGGGCCTGGTATATTGGCCCTACCTTTCGAATGAGGGGGTCTGGAGCACACTGTCCGCACTTGGAATTTTGGCCCACTGGTTGCGTGAGGTTCTAAGCATATTTTAAGGCCTATATGTGTTATTGGGTTGTTCTTTATTTGTACTTGGACATGTAATCATTCGATATGGTTTGTAATAATTTATACAACAAATTATGAGGAGATTAATAAAAATGGGGTTGGGGTATTCTAATACTTTCACAAAAAGGATAGAAAACATGCATATAAGGTTTATGTGTTCTATTTGCTATTTTGTTCATCACGCCTTATATGTTATTCAGTTTGGTGTGTTTTAAACTAATAGAAAGCATGCCAAAAAGAATCACGCACATACTTCACTATCAAAACATGTTGGTTCAAGTAATCACTATATTTATTTCCATGTGTACTACTAAACGCTTCAAGACAACATGCCTATAGGATATAATAACTAGGTTTCGCTAATGTCTACCTAGATAACATACCTATAGGGTTTAAATTAATCAATCAATCAACTGCTTATATTGTTCTTAGTATGTATTCCTTTAGATATCATAACTGTAGGATCTTAAAGCTTTGTCATTTCGTCGCATTGCCACACTTGGACGACATGCCTATAAGGATAAAGTACATAAAATCAATTTCAGTTGTTAAGTACTAGAAATCCTACTTATAAGACATTGTCACTTGCCTATAACACTAGCACTAGTAATTAAAACAGTTTTACTGCATCCTTGTACCAACAATTTAAAAATCATGCTTGTGGGATTTGTAACGTCTTAATCTGCCAAGCTCATTGTTGTACATTGCTGGATATCCAAAATCACCTAGGAAACCATGCCTATAGACTTGTACCGATTCTCATATGTTTTAATAAGACTCTACAACTTCTGATATTCCCCCTTAGTTATTTGATCACCTAGCTTAATTACATAATCCACATTGTCTAATGTTTGATCGGGACCCACATTTGTAGGTTTCAAAGAGTGCCTAACACCTTTTCTTTGAGGTAATTTGAGCCCTTACCTGATATTTGGTGGAGTTGACTAGTCAAATAGAGTTATTCACAAATAGGTGCCCTTACACACCTTAAAATCGTTAGGTGGCGACTCTTCTCTTTTACCCATTTAAAAGAGTTGTCACACGTCAAAATCCGCTTCTACGAGAAAACGGGGCATAATAGGATGGCGACTCTTCTGGGGATATACTTAGGCTCTTACCATAATGAACTTGACTTATGTGGGTTACTTTATTTTCTTTTTTCTTTAACTCCTATTACATGCACATCACTTTCCTTATTCACATTTATTTGTTTAAATTGCTACGACATGCATATCCCTTTCCTTATTCACCGTTATCTCTCTTTAATTGCTATGGCATGCAGATCCCGTTCCTTATTCACCTTTATCAGTCTTAAAACTGCTATGACATGCACATCCACTCCCTTATTCTCCTTTATTTTCTATGACATGTATGACCTATCTACATCTCCTTCATCTTATCTAAGACTGCTATATTATGACACTCTCATCCCTATTTCCCTACCTGCTTCATTACGTTCTCGCACATTTTCATGAGCTAAACTGACTTCTTTATTTTGTCTTTCTTTTCTCTTCTCTTCTTTTCATGTTCACTTTTTCTATTTTATTTACTTCTTTTACGTACTTTTATCGTGCAAATACTTGGCAATGTGTTATTATTTATGCATAAAGCATGCTCTACATCATACCCTACTCGTGCCAATTATTAACATAACGGTGCTTGATGAATGCCGTACATTCCTAAAATGACCCCTTTTTTAAAATCGGAAAGGCTTATATATGTTAGACTAGTTGATCAGTGGTGCAGTTGACGGTTCCGTACCTTTCCCTCTCAACTTTCCCACTTGGGAGTACTAGTCTAGACCTTATAGAAATCGCACTCCAATTTGAAATGTACATACATCATGCTAAACCTAGTACGGGTTGAAGCGTTATTGACGTAACAACCCACTTAGATAAACCTTGTCCAAAGTTCGATGAGATTTCCATAATCCTAAAGGACACTATCGTATTATGTGCATTATTTAGAGGAAATGTACCAACATGTTGATCATTTTTATGTCAGTAGATGAATTTGGAGGGGGAAATGGCTAACTCTTATTTATTTGCAGAAATTGATGCACGAAATCCCCATGTTTGGTATGGTCAAAAACATCCCACCTATGCTACTTGACTGGTGTAAAGACCTTGCACCTTGTGACAAAAATTATATGAGGAGAGTACTTGGTGTCCTGCCATCTTTGATGAACATTTGACCAAATAGGGGGTTGATCGAGGCTGCCACCATGTCCTAGGACGAGAAAAGAGTTGTTTTCCGATTTGGAAACATATAAATAACTCCTCTCCTAGAAGAAATAGGAGGTTTCCCCAAGTTACCATGGGATAGTCCGAGATTACAGGTACCAAAGAATTGCATTCCCCACTATTTCCTGAAAATTTTGGGTTTTAAGAAGAATGATAAATTGTTCTGTCTAAAGAAATCATACATCCATTTTGAGTTTCTTTACGAGCGTTATAGGCATAGTAAGTCATATCGTCTTCACCATGACGAACTAGCCATTACTTCCTTGGGATGGGTGCATCGCCGGGTTTATGTGTTCGTCGTCTACTTCTTGGGTTTGTTGATATTTCCTATGAAAGGAGGAAGAATTCATACTCGCATAGCCATTGTCACCGGGACGTTGATGGATGGTATCGAGGGACAAACTTATACTATCATCCCCATGACCCTTGCTGAGATGTATCGTGCTCTAGATTGGTGCAAGGAGGGATTCAGACACTTTGAGTGTTGTAATCTATTGCTACAAGTCTAGCTACCGGAACACTTTTAGAGAGGAGAGTACCGTCAAGATCTTATGCAAAGGCTATTGAATGAATACATAGCCAACCATCACCCAAAGAAAATGACGTTTATTCCGGACATGTTTGCAAAGCTTGGAAATACTATAGGTTGTGTGTGTTTCTTCAGCAATCTGACAGACGAGCAGGTACATTGGATGTTCGAATGGTTTCCTAGTAGTGAGTTCATCATCAGGTCAAGAGAGACTACACACTTAGTACTGATCGGGCTGTGAGGCATCTACCCTTACGCTCCTATAAGGGTAATGAGGCAAGCTGGGAGGAGATAAGTCATACCTCGAGTTTCTATCATGGTTCAATATAGAGCAGATTTCGAAGGATATGTCATCCCATTCAAGTTTGAAGCCCCAACACATGTGGAACCAAAATATCATTGTGGAAAGAGAAACCATAGAGCTAGACAGGTATCATGCTGGTCATATATACTACTATCTATCATGGCTGGAAGATGATGTAGCAGGGGACGTCAGGCCAGGAGTCAATCTGAAGGATAGGATCATAGATGAAGTGGTTGAAGCATAGGTTAAGTACAAGAGACTATGCAAAAGGGTGTTCGAGTCTGAAGCTAAACACTTAGGAATAACACAAGGTGAACATGGATGAGATAAGGGGATGGAAGGAGATTGCCACTAAGTCAACAGAAAGATTGAAATACATGGAACAAGGACTGATGGGGCTAGAAGGGAAGATGTGAAAGAGACTATCGGATTGTCAAGGCATGGACGACGGTGAAGGAGGAAATCTGGCAAAATCTTACAAACTGTTGGATACGCGCAATCTGGGAAACTTTATTGATGGGATCAAAAGAGCCAAGAAAGGAGAAGGTCCTTCAGGGACCAAGTACATTAAGAGATGATGTTCTTTACTACTTTCTAGTATTAGATTAGATTTCGATTTAATAAGGCTAAATGCCATTAGTAACTTTATTATAATATTGTTGATTTAGGAAAAGATTGTTTTAGCTCAGTTTTGCATTAAATAAATGAAGCAAATGTTGGCACCAATATTCTCCAAGTCTATGTGTCGCTTAAGCCTATCTCAGGCACAATGAGGTCCCCAAATTAGGACGTGAATGATTGCATGACTTTGTGAAACATGTTTAAATATTGCGAATACTCTTTTATTTCACTTTACTAACTTGGTTACTTTTGCTTTTTTTTTTTCTTTTATGATTATTCCCATTCCCATAGGTTGGTTCGTGCATACTGGCATCATCAGCATACCACAGTAGATCCAGAGGTCCTCCACCTCATCCTCCACTTAGCGACCTAAAAGGAAAAAACAAGGGAGAAGGGAATATGGATGATTTAAGTGGTATCAGGAAAGACAATGCTACTGTAGTGTAAAATGTTGAAACTTCAGATGACAGAAGTACTCCAGGGCAGAATGAGTTGGTCTTACACTTGGCGCAGAAAATACTGGAACTACAAGGCGAGCTGGAGAATGTCCAAAATTCTACAAACCTCTCCCTTACTCTTAATGTTCCTAACATCAACCAACAAAACTGCCATCCTAAAGTGGAAACCAGTACGCGATTGGCTGAAATTACTTCAGAATTTTGAGGGTCCTCCTCAAAATTCTTCCCTAGTTTCCAATTGCGGGTGAAATGCAATTTTTATTGAATTTGTGACCGAACCCATAGGGTTGCCTACATATACCTTTTTAAACGAGAAGCAGGTCAGGCGTAGTTCAATTTACATCATATAAGGAAAGCATAAAGATTACACATAGTAGTGCTTGATTGCATCTGAATTGATCGGCTTTGGCCAAACTTCTCCGTCCATTTCTGTAAGTATGAGGGCTCCTCCTGTCAAAACCCGGTGAACCAGGTATGAACCCTACCAATTGGGAGAGAACTTCCCCTTGACTTCATCTTAATATGGAAAAATTTTCTTTAACACCAGCTGCCCCGGTGTGAACTGTCTTGGCTTGACTCTTTTGTTGAAGGCTCTGGACATTCTGTTCTAATAGAGTTAACTGTGGAAAACTACATTCATTCTCTTTCCTTCTATAAGGGCTAGTTGCTCGTAACAACTTTTTACCCATTCTACGTCGTCGAGTACAGCTTCTTGTATGATCCTTAGGGAAGAAATTTCTGCCTCTGCGGGAATGATAGCCTCTATACCGTAAACCAGCACATAGAGGGTTGCCCCAGTTGATGTGTGGGCTATGATTTAATACCCCAATAGAGCAAATGATAACTTCTCGTGCCACTGTTTATGCTTTTCTAACATTTTCGTCAATATCTTCTTGATATTCGTGTTGGCAGCTTCTACAACTCCATTCATTTGAGGCCTATAGGCTGTAAAATTCTTGTGTCTGATCTTGAAAGTCTCACAAATAGATTTCATCAAGTCGCTGTTGAGGCTGGAGCCATTATCAATAATGAATGACGTTGGAATTTCGAATCGACAAACAATACGGTCGCGGTCATAATCTGCCGCGACTTTCTTAGTCACTGCTTTGTAAGATGTTGATTCAACCCATTAAGTGAAATAGTCTATGGCTAGCAGAATAGACCTGTGTCCGTTGGATGCAGTAGGCTCAATTGGTCCAATAACGTCCATTCCCCAGGCGACGAACGACCACGGTTAGCTTATTGTGTTAAGGTCGCTTGGAGGTACCTTTATCATGTCTGCATATATCTGGCAGTGGTGGCATTTTTGGACATACTGGATGCAGTCCGTTTCCATAATCATCCAAAAGTAACTAGCCCAGAGTATCTTCTTTGCTAAGACAAAACCATTCATACGTGGACCGCATGTCCTAGCATGAATTTACCTTAGTAGCTTTGATACTTCCTTTGCGTCAACACATCTTAACAGTCCCAAATTCGGAGTCCTCCTATACAGGATTCCTCCGTTGTGAAATAAGTTGTTGGACAATCTCTTAAGTGTGCATTTCTGAATAGGATTAGCAAATTCTGGATACTCTCCTTTTGCCAGATATTCCTTGATATCATGAAACCAAGGCTTTCCATCTGCTTCTTCTTCAACATGGGCATAGTAAGTCAGATGATTATGGATTCTCACCGGAATGGGATCAATGATATGGTAGCCAATGTATCGGCGAACTCATTTTGGATTCTGGGAATATGCTGGAATTCCGTCTTTGTGAATCTTTTCCTCAACTGTTGTACTTGATACATATGCGTGAGTATCTTAGAGTTCTTGGTTGCCCATTCTCCTCGTACCTGATGTATAAGTAAGTCTGAATCTCCAATCACTAGCAGCTCTTGAACGTTCATGTTAATGGCCATTTTGAGTTCTAAGATGCAGGCTTCGTACTCGGCCATATTGTTGGTGCAGGGGAACATGAGTTTGGCAGACACCGGATAATGCTGAACGGTTTCTGATACTAGGACTACTCCTATGCCAACTCCTTTGAAGTTTGTTGCTAGATCGAAGAACATTCTCCAACCGTAATAGGATTCTGCAATGTCTTCTCATATGAATGATACCTTTTCATCAGGGAAATATGCTTTCAGAGGATCCTATCCTCCATCCACGGGGTTTTCAGCAAGGTGGTTTGGTAGTGCCTGTCCCTTGACCACTTTCTGAGTTACGTAAACAATGTCGAACTCGCTTAACAGGATTTGCCACTTGGCTAGCTTGCTAGTAGGCATGGGCTTCTGAAAGATGTACTTCAAAGGATCCATTCTTGATATGAGATATGTAGTATAGGCACAGAAGTAATGCCTCAACTTCTGAGCAACCCAAGTCAGAGCACAACATGTTCATTCTAAGAGAGAATATCGGGCCTCGTACGGGGTGTTCTTATTGAGATAATAAATGGCTTGTTCCTTCCTCCATGTTTCATCATGCTGCCCTAGAACACAACCGAAAGCTCCATCTAACACTGCAAGGTAGAGTACTAAATGTCTACCTGGCTCGGGCGGAATTAAGACTGGTGGTGTTGACAAGTACTCCTTGATTCTGTCAAAGGCCTTTTGGCAGTCATCAGTCCATTTGGTAGTGGCGTCTTTCTTCAACATCTTAAGGATTGGCTCACAAATAACTGTGGACTGCGCTATGAACCGGCTAATGTAGTTAAGCCTTCCCATGAAACTCATCACATCCTTCTTGTTCTTTGGCGGTGAGAGTTCTTGAATGGCTTTGACTTTTTATGGATCCAGTTCTATTCCTCGGTGGCTTACAATAAGCCCGAGTAATTTCCCAGTAGCAACACCAAATGCGCACTTTGCGAGGTTTAGTTTCAGGTTATATATCCGCAGTCTATTGAAGAACTTCCTCAGATCTTCCATGTGGTTAGTGGCCTTCTTGGATTTGATAATAACATCATCCACATATACCTCTATCTCCTTGTGTATCATATCATGGAAAATGGTAGTCATGGACCTCATGTAGGTGGCCCCTACATTCTTCAGGCTGAACGACATCATCTTGTAACAATATACTCCCCACAATGTAATGAAATCCGTTTTCTCAACATCTTCCTCATCCATCCAGATATAATGATAACTAGTGAAGCAATCCACAAATGATTGTAGCTCATGCTTGGTGCAATTGTCAATCAAGATGTGTATATTTGGCAAAGGGAGTCATCTTTCGGACTGGCCCGGTTGAGATCCCAGTAGTCGACACAGACTCTTACCTTCCCATCCTTCTTTGGTACTAGCACAATGTTGGCTAACCATGTCGGGTATTACACTACCCCGAGAACCTTAGCTTTGATCTGCTTGTTGACTTCTTCCTTTATTTTCAAACTCATATCAGGCTTGAACTTTCTGAGCTTTTGCTTTACTGGTGGACACATTGTATCGGTTGGCAGTTTGTGAGCCACAATAGACATACTCAGACCAGTCATGTCATTATTCGACCAGGCGAATATGTCATCATGCTTTTTCAGGAATTTTATGTATTCTTTCTTCTCTGATGGCGATAGGTGAATGCTGATTCATGTTTTCTTGATGTTTTCTGCATCTCCTAGGTTGACAATTTCGGTCTCATCCAGGTTGGACTTAGGACTGTTCTCAAAATTTTCAACTTTTCTGACAATCTCGCTAGGTATGTCATCTTCCTCTGAATCAATATCTGTTTGTTGCATTGTCTCATTGCATGTCACAGTCGTTGGTTCATCAAGATACGTAATAGTAATGCTGTATTGGTAAAGTATGGAGAGAAAACGATAGCAATAAATATTAATTCATAAGAAAAATCAAAATTGCATTTGATAAATTGAATAACTATTTTGAACATTGAAGGTCTTATTGCGGGAATTGAAAATGTGAAAAGAAAATGATTCAGTAAAAAATGAATAATGCTTGTTTTAGCCTTTCTACCCCAAGGCACGTCGGGCTTTGGTAGTTATGTTGGTCTAATTCTTCAGATGGTCCACTCTGCTCTCAGCCTGTATGGAAAGGCGTTCCTCCCCCTCCTCCTCGAGAACAACACAACAGTCTATATCATTGTCCTCCAGAAACAAGTTCTTTACCGCTGCAAGTACTTCTTCTTCATCTGACCCATAAATAATGTCATCCTGTTGGTAAGTCTGCTCCAGATGCGGTATCGGCTGCTCTAGTAGATAATAAGGACCACGCCATGGTGGCGACCAGTTGTTGAATTCTTTCCAGGTGTATTCATATCCCAAACAAAGGTAGTGCTATGCTTCTTGAGTTTTATGGGCTTAGAGATTCCTTGGAGGTTCTTGCCGAGCCCTTTGCCAGGTTCGATCCCACTCCAATTTAGTATACTATCGATTTTGCTATCCCACCATTTGTCTTTGTCGATAGCATTGACCCATTCAATGTGGTGGTAAGTTTCTAAACCTAGATTTCTTCTTTCCTCGATTACCGGAATGGTCTGGCGACTGTATATAGGGTTGCTACCATCGTCGTGAATGTTCACTTCCTGATGGTTCCATTCGAACTTTACTGCCTGATGCAGCATTGATGCTACGGCCCCAACACCATGAATCCTTGGCCGTCCCAGCAGCAAGTTGTAAGACGCTGGTACATCTATTACCTGGAAATTGACCTCGAGCCAGGTTGGTCCCATCTGCAAGCATAGAATAATCTCACAAATGGTGGACCTCTAAGAACCATCAAAGGCTTTCACATTGATTGCTCTATCTTTTATCTCATGCAGCCTTTTACCCATCTTCTTGAGTGTTACCAGCGGACAAATGTTGAGATTGGAACCTCCATCGATCAGGATTCTGGTGATGAAATAATCTTTGCATTGCACGGTGATGTGCAGTGCCTTGTTGTGCCCCAACCCTTCAGGCGGCAACTCGTCCTCATGAAAGGTGATGTTGTGGCTTTCAAGCACTTGTCCTACCATATTAGCCAATTCCCCGCTAGTGATGTTACTTGGTACATACGCTTCATTCAGCACCTTCAATAAAGCATTCTTATGTGTTTCAGAATTTTGCAGCATAGAGAGAATGGATATTTGTGCTGGTGTCTTGTTTAACTGGTCGATGACCGAATATTCCGTAGCTTGTATTTTCCTCCAAAGGTCATTCGGACCTATCTCAATGAGGGGTGGCTGATTGGAAGCCTGCTTGCTTGACTCAACTAGATGTTCAGGGGTATAGACTCTACCAGTTCTTGTAATACACTGTGCTGCAACAATTTCTTCAATCATGACCTTGCCTTTCCTTCTTGCCTCGACTGTATAGTCCCAAGATACGCCATTTGAATAGAATGGTGTCATGGTAGATATTTCCATTGGGATCAACGCAGCTATCCTTACTCCGAACAGAACATGTGCCTTGGGTGTCAAGACTCCAACCTCAAATGGTGCGGGTGCATTTGCCGGAGACACGAATTTAACCTCAATTGGTGTCAGTGTCTTTACGGATGGTGCTGCTTCAAACTCAAGTGGTATAGACATATTCACCTCAGCATGCTCAGACGGTTGAATCTGGACTATGATTGGATTGAGAGTGATTGTTGATTTCTTTGGGTCATCACCTTTTGCGATCAAACCGATTGATCCATCGGGATCCCAGTCATCTTCTATTTTAATCATGTGGATACCTCCACCCTTATGGTCTAGCAGAGGGTTGTTGCGGACATTTGGAGCGGGTTCCTTTGCCACAATAATCTTGTTATCAATCAAAGATTGTATCTTGTCTTTCAAGGAGCGACATTTATAGATGGTATGCCCTTTCATGCCAGAGGGGTATGCACAGGATTTGTTTGGGTTAACCCATTGATAAAGATTCTCAGCAGTCGCAGCAGAGATGGAGGTGACATAACCAGTAACTTTGAGTCTCTCATACAGCTGGTTGATGGGTTCGGCGATGGCTGTATATTGTTTTGGAGGTCTACGATCAAAATTAGGCTGAGGTCTAGGAAAGTTTTGGCATGTAGTGGGTGATTGATAATGGGATGGTTGAGCATTGTAAGTTTGGTAGACATGAGCGGGTCGGGAGTATTTGGGTGAAGTAGGTTGATTTGTAGGAGGTGGAGATGATTGATAAGTTGGTGGCGGAGTTTGGTATGAGGGTGAGGGTGCTTGGTAATTTGGGGTTGGCTGGTATGTGAGTGGAGGTGTTGGGTAAGTTTTGTACTTGAGGGGAGATTTGGTCCTCTGTGCAACCGTCACTGCCCCTACGTCCCTTTTCTTGGACACACCACTAGACTATAAAGTCGTATTTGTAGCTTGCAAGGCCTCGAAGTTTGTAACCATACCACTTTTAATACCTTCTTCAATTTTTTCACCCAATTTGATAATGTCGAAAAACTTGTGGTTCTCAATCATCATCAGCCGTTCATAGTACTGCGGGTCCTAAGCCCAAACAAAGAACTTGTTCATTTGCTCCTCTTCTAAGGCGGGTCTGACCTTAGCAGCTTCGAACCTCCAGCGTGTAGCATAGTTGCGAAACATCTCTGCGAGCTTCTTCTTCAAATTCTGGATATAGAACACGTCTGGTGCGTCCTTTGTATTAAACCTAAATCTGTCCATAAAGTCCGATGCCATGCCTACCCAGCTTGACCACTTCTTGGGATCTTGGCTGATGTACAAAGATAATGCATATCCTATCAAACTCCTCATAAACAGCTTCATGTGGATCCTTTCATCTTTCCTACTCCAATCAGCTTGTCGTATATTTCCTCAGATAGACCCTTGGATCACCTGTACAATCAAACATTTCGAACTTAGGAGGTTTGTACCCCTTAGACAGTTCAACATCAGGCTGTATGCAAAGGTCCTCATAGTTCAGCCCCTCGATTCCTTTGTTTCCCTCAATGTCATGAATCTGACTGGTCAGTTTCTTAAGTTCCTCAGCCATGTTCATGATAAGCAGATCCTTTTCATTGGACTTAAGTGTGCATGATATTGGTTGGGTGGAGTGTGTCATGGTCTCAACGTAGATAGGAGTGTTATGGTGGCCTGGTGTATGGGTGTGGAAATGATGGCTTGCGGAGTTCTAAGGTTCTGGGATGAGTGGTGGACTGTTGTTTGGGGTATGGCAGGTGTTACTTTGGTTCTTTGGTGGAGCAACATGATGATGAGGAGCGAGATGATTCTGTTGTTTTGGGATATTTTGAGGGGTGTAGGGTTTTGAGTATTGGGGAATTTGATATCTGGGGTGTTGAGGGAAAATGACAGGCTTGCCAGATTTCGAACCTGATCAAGCTCTTCTTGGAATTTCAGCAGTTTGTGTTCAAGTTGTGACACATTCTCGTTTGGAAACCGAATACCCTGGTTGTTCTCAACCCGTTCAGTTGGATTCTCCTTCCTGATGCTGTTTAAATCTTCCATTTTGCCTTTGTTCTTGCCTTTGATAGGACTAAGAGGAGGAGTGGGTGGAGGGACCCTAGATCTTGTGAAATAAAATGATGATACCAGAGTGTACAAACTAACCTTTGGAAGGGGAATAATACAAATAAAAGGTAATCAAGTCAGTGAGGATTATAAAACGTATTGCTATATTTAAACATATAGTGCAGGAACGTAAAGCGTGTCCTAATTTGGGAACCTCTTTGTGTATGAGGTAGGCCTATTGAAAAACTGATTTGGATAACTTATAATGTTAAATGCCTCATTTTATTAATAAAAATAGACAAATTCCAAAACGACATTAAATGAGCAAGGAAATAAAAGTCACTAATGGCCACTAGCCTTATTACATTCATAAAGAGAAAAAGTATATTCCTATCTATTTGGTCCTAGAGGGACCTTCCCCAGACTCGGCATCCTTGGATCCGTCGAACAGCTTCCCCAACTCGTGAAGTTCCAGCAATATGTACGCTCTGGCTAGATGTCTGCCTTTGGTCCTTTCAGCCTTTTGACAATCTTCAACCCTTCTGAGAAATTTTCTCTCCAATTCTACTATGCCTCGCTCCAAGTATCCTAGCCTCTTTTTGTCACTGACAACCATGTCCTTCCATTCCTCAATGAGCTTCTGGTTGAACTCTTGTATCTCACAGTGTTCCCACTCGTACTTGCGGATCCTTTTGCGTAGCTGGTTGTACTTGACTTGCGCCTCAGACTTTTCATCTATAATTCTGTGACCTCGAACGAACCCTGGCTGGCCCAGACCATCATGATTGTCTTCCAACTAACCTGAACAGAAAGGAGTACAACCAACATGATATTTGTCTAGATCGATGGTGTCTTTACCCTTTACAATCTTGCAATGCCACATGTGTTGGGCTTGGCACTTGTAGGGACTATCATCATTTTGGAAGTCAGCTCAGAAATGGCTCATCTTGTCGACCCTAGGTATAACTTTCTTCCTACCAGCTTGCCTCATTAGTCTAAGAGGGATGCAAGGCTATGTTTCTCTTAGACCAATCAATATCAGGAAAGGTTCATCTATGGATCGGGCAATGAACTCCTCTGTCGGAAACCACTCTAACATCCATTGAACGTGTTCTTCAGCTAGATTATCAAATAGCTCAACACATCCTTTCACATTCTCAGGCAGAGCGAACATGTTGGGGATGTAATTCATTCGCTTTGGATGGTGAAAAGCGATGTGGTCATCCTAGTCCCTCCGCTGAAGTTCTTGTCGGTATTCGCCCTTTTGGAGATTCTCCATGAGCTAGAGTTGAAGTAGTAGATTGTAGCCTTTGAAGTGTTTTGTTCCTCGTTGACATTTTTCCACGGCTCGGTATATGTCAACAATGATCAAACGTAC